>NC_143519.1:57209995-57272495 GCF_031878675.1 Megascapheus bottae
ATTCAATTTGAATTGATAAAATATTGCTTAAAATTAGATGTGCCAATGCTTTCAAAAGTCAGGGCATGTTATTGCTTGAGAAAAGGATGTGTATGGTTGTCGTGGGGCTGGAAGCCAGAGCATTGTGTAAGCTAGACAAGTGCTCTGCCACTGAGCTAGCTACACAGCAGCCTGAAGGGGGAAAAATAGAAGGAAAAGTAAGAATCGCTGTTATCATGATCTTCCCATCTCGTAGATATGCAAATATAACTTTCCTCTGGGAACTTGTCATTGACAGGTTATTGATTACGAGCCAAAGACTTGACTCATATCAGTTAGTCACTCTCACTCTTTACAGCCATTGTTTGCTGAGTTTGATCTCCCCTTCTTACTCTGCTTCCTGCTGACCTCTTTCCCTGCCTCAAGCTGTCCACTGATAGCAATTTCCAGAAGGCTGGTACGTTGCTTCATGTTCTGGTTCTTTGCCGGAACACCTTTTTGCTTCTGCTTCCCTGGCTCAGTATATCATTCTTTTAAGGGGTACCAGGGCTAGTTCACTAGAAAAGGCGTTTTGTGCACTTTCCTGTCCATGCTTCATTTTCCAGTTCTCAGCTTCCTCAGTAGCAAGGATAACAGGTATGAGCACTAAGCTTTTTGTTGTTGTTGTTGTGGGTCATAGGACTTGAACTCAGGGCCTAGGTGCTATCCCTCCCTGAGTTTTGTTTTGTTTTGTTTTTGCTCAAGGGTGGAATTCTGCCACTTTGAGCTATAGCTCCACTTCTGGTTTTTGAGTGGTTGGTTAACTGAAGATAAACTCTTCCTGGGACTTTTCTTACCAGGTTGGCATCGACCCACCATCCTCAGATCTTAGCTTCCTGAGTAGCTAGGATTACCCATGTGAACTGTGGGCTCCTAGCTTAGCACTGAGCATTTATTGCCTTTACTGTTCTCCCACATCTAGCTTGCTAGAGCTAGACTGTAATAAACTTTGATTCACTGCTAACTGAGGCTCTACATCTGACCTTCCTAAATGACCTAGTTTTCAGGAAGGTATACAGATGAAGCTGATGAAGTTGCAAAAGATTTTAGTTGTGGGCTAAAGTTTTCTTAGAAATGATGAGACTGGGGACCGGGAGTTTGGCCTAGTGGTTAAAGTGCTTGCCTAGCATGCATGAAGACCTGGGTTCAATTCCTCGGTACCACATACATAGAAAAAAAAAAAAAGCCAGAAGTGGTGCTAAGGCTCAAGTGGTAGAACTCTAGCCTTGAGAAAGTCCAAGGACAGTGCTCAGGCCCTGAGCTCAAACCCAGGACTGGCAAAAAAAAAAAAAAAAAAAGAAAGAAAGAAATGATGAGACTGAGATTTGAGGGTCACAGTTCAAAGCCAGCTTGGGCAGGAAACCCATGAAAAGACAGAAGCAGAGCTGTGGCTCAAGTGACAGTGTTAGCTTTGCTGGAGGGTGGGGGGGGGAGAGGAGGCAAAGGACAGTGCCCAAGCCCTGGATTCAAGCCCTAGGACTGGCACAAAAATATCTTAAAATTCCATGTGTAGCACTTTAAGACTCTGTCAACTTCTACCAAAGTTTCACTCTGCATTCTTCTAAAGACTGCAAGGTATCTGGACAAGGGTGGCTCATGTCTGTAATCTTAGCTACTTAGACAGCTGGGATCTGAGGATCATACTTCGAAGCCAGCTTGGTCAGGAATCAACTCCCCAAAAAAGGACCGGAAAGTGGAGCTTTGGCTCAAGTGGTAGACCACCAGGGCCTTGGAGGGGGGTAGGGGGAGCTAAGGAACAATTTCAATTTCCAGTAATGGTTCACCTGCACACACACACACCACCACCACCACCACCACCTACCACTACTTCTGAGATGTTGGTATTGTGCCGTTATTGTGCCATGTGAGTTGAGCCTACTTGAGAACTTGCTACCGATCCTCAGGAAGAAATAATACAGGCCTGAGGGGAACGAGGCTTTTTCTTTGTTTCCTCTGGGGACCAGCCGGGCTTGCGGAGGCTCGCAGGGAGTCTCCCCCTCCCCACTGCCCGCAGAGCGGGGTGCTCTCGACCTGGACTCCCTTTCTTCAGCAGGCGTGGCATGCGTGGGAGCCCGTGTACAGTGAAGACTCAGGGAGGGATTTTCCAGGCTCGGCAGCGGCGGCAGAGCCGGGACGCGTGCGGGCAGTGGCGCGCGCCCGGAGCGCTTCGTGGAGTCCGCGCACCCATCTACACTGGCGACCGTGCCATCGCCCAGCGGCGCCCCACGAGTGGGCCTGACCACAGGGCTGAGGAACCCCGGCGCTGGTGGCTCAGAGGCAGAGGATTTCCAGGTTAGAGGGCGGTGGCTGTGCATGTGGACAGGCTCGAGGATTTGCGGGCCCCGTGACAGTGCCAGGCGCTCCCGCTGCGCGGTATGGGGCCGAGCCCTGCCCTTCCTCCGAGCGGAAAGATTGCTTTCCTCCCTCCCCGCTCCAACCCGTCCCTCCCCGCCCCTCCCCACCTTTCCAAGGCCAAGGCTGTCCATTATATAAAATACCCCAAGACTGCAGGGCCGTGGGCTCAGGTAGCCCTCGTGGGGTCCACGCCTGGCGTCCTGTGGGCCTTGATCTAGGGCGGTCTGGGTCAGGCTGTTCGAGTGTCTCGGTTCCCAGATCTCACCTCCTACAGCTTCCACTGCTGGGGTGGGTCCTCAGCGGCGCGGGCCCCGAACCCGTTCTTTTTCACACTCCACAGCCTCCGCGAGGGAACGGCAGCCTGCCCGGGCCTCCTGGCAAGGCCAGCTTCTCCTTCCCGGAGAATCCACAGCACAGTCCCGCAGAGTCGCCATCCCCTCCCGTCTGCTTCGTGAGCGCAGTCCAACGCGATGCCACGACAGTCCTACAGCCAACCGGGCTAACTAAAGAGGAAGCTCGGGGAAGCCCGGCTCTGGCGACTCCCATCTACCTGCCCGAGGGAGGCGGCGAGGAGCCTAGGAGACGGAGCCCCAGGATCCCGGGCGCCCCGTACGCACGCCGGCAGGCGCAGCGCAGCGCTGGACAGAGTGGGAGCCTGGCCTGGCACAGGGCCGGTGGTGGATTGGGTCTGCGGCCCAGGTTCCTTCTTGGCCCTTGAGGACAAGTCTTCTCGTCCAACAGTGCTCCAGCAAGACCCACCAGGTGAAGGAAACAAAAGAGCTTATGCACAAGGAAACATTATGCTCAAACCGGAAGTGCTACCTAGGGTGGGTACACGTCGGAGAATCAGATAAGCAGTGGGGACTTGTCCTTTGATGAATGGTAATGATGATTATAGAACAATAGCATTTGTGTAGGAAAGACTGGTATCTAGCTACTGTATTGGGAGTTTACGACTATTATTGTGTAAGTTCTGGGGCTTGAATGCTCAGACTCACACTCTGTCTTGGCTTTCTTGCTCATGGCCAGCGATCTATCACTTGAACCATGCCTCCAGCGTGGCATTTTGCTAGTACATTTGAGATGCGGAGTTTTCTGTCAAGATTGACTTCAAACCACCATCAACCAGCAGTGTTCTTAGATTTAAACCTCACAGCTAATTCGGGAGGCAGTACAAAATTTGCCTCCACTTTGATGCAGAAGAAACATAAGGTGCAGAGAGCTTGAGTTCTTCTTTTTTTTTTAAATCAGGGTTATAGGCCAATATTTAAAAGTCCCATGGGCCCCAACAAAGATTTGTTCAATTCTAGAGACCACCTGGAAAGGTCACTGTCTCACACTGTGAGAAAGTTACATTTCCGATGCACAAGATTTTTTACAGCCACGTTATGATTGATTTTCTCAGAGAAGCAAAGCAAACAAAACAAAAAATGCCCTGTGACTCTCTTTATAAAAGAAGATAAAAGTAATGACTCTAAAACCGAGTCCCAGGAGTTCCAGGAGTGTTCAGGAGATGCAATGCCAAAGTACCTATCAGAGAGCAGGAACTCCGGTGGCTCTTGGAATCAGAAATTCCTGACAGTGCCCAGACATTTTTGATGTTAACACAGTCTGGGGGCAGAGCCCAAAGCAATCTCTTTTTTGGAAGAGCCATTCTGCAGCTATGGGATGAAGAAGGAAGTCTAGCTGTGGCCTCAGTCAGGGGTAGACATTAGCACTGGAAACTTCTGAAGTTCCTGGGTGTAAAGCCTGAGAAAGTCATCTTGAAATAGATTTAAAAATAAAACAAAAATATGAACACCAGAATCAGACATCAATCCCACCTCAAAACCTAAGTGTGGTGTTTACCAGTTAGTACTGAAAGAAAAAAGAGAGAGAGAGAATCAAGTCTTACAGTTTCTGTTTTTGTATTTATTGTTTTTTTTCATAAATACAGCCCAAATGCAAGCCTACAGCTTAAAAGAAGCAGCTGACCTGGAAACTACAAACCTGTTTGTAACGAGCTGTTAGGCAATTAAACAAACAATTGAAAACAACTATTTTTTTCCAAACCCTCTCATCGTATATATTTTCATTCTTTCTAAAGATGTAGAAATCATCTCCACCGCCCAGACACCAGGAATGAATCCACATCCTAAAGACAGTGCTTTAAATGCCTTTAGTTTCCTGTCATCTAGGTTCCATCTTTCTCCCTTGCATGGTCCAGGCAGGCAGCCCGGGACCAACTCTGGACACGGGTCGTGTGTTTACACTGTCCATAGCCCAGCCAACTTTGAAGGAATTTGTGTGTGTGTGTGTGGTGGGGGAGTCATGGGGCATGAACTCTGGGCCTGGGTGTTGTCCCTGAGCTCTTCAGCTCAAGGCTACCTCCCTACGCCTTGAGCCACAGCACCACTTCCTATTTTCTAGTGATTAATTGGAGATAATGGTCTCACCTTCCGGGGCTGGCTTTGAATCTTGATTCTCAGATCTCAACCTCCTGAGTAGCTAGGATTGCAGGCTTGAGCTAGGATTACCACCTCCCGCTGAAGGAATTTTTTTTTCCAGAGCAAAGGGGTGCAATTTGAAAATATGTCCGCTAATAAATCTGGCTGGAGGAGAGAAAGGAAAAGGAGAAGAGGAAGAAGAGGAGGAGGAGGAGGAGGAAGAGGAGGAAGAAAAAGAAGAAGAAGAAGAAGAAGAAGAGGAAGAAGAAGAAGAAGAAGAAGAAGAAGAAGAAGAGGAGGAGGAAGAAGAAGAAGCACCTATTCTACTCTCTAGGGATCCATTTCAACCTGAAATTCCTTTCAATTTCATGAATTTCTTTTAAATTACTTTAAAACATAAATTGGTCGCCTGAGCGTTTCTGGGCACTGAGTCCCGTTCCTCTGCCCAGAGCACTTTCCATTGACTTGAATAGTAAGCGTCTCTAAGAGGAACCAAGACAGACATCACTTTCCGATCATGTCACCAGAATAGGCTGCAAATATTTCAGAAACTTATGTTTCTTTTCTTTTCCCCCTAGAAAGTCTGTCAGCATCTCCTGGGCCGCAGCGCCATGGGCACATGCGCCCAGAAGAAGGAGCTCTCCCTATGGGCATCTAGATTGGGCCCCCAAGTTCCTACCCCGTCCATCTGCCCGGCCCAGGTCCATACCCAGGGTCCCTGGCCCGCACCCTCTCCTCCGCCTGTGGTCTGGTCCAAGCTGCCTGTGCGATTGCAGCCCCTGTCTCTCAATGCGGTTCCTGCGGCTGCTGGGGCGCCACGTTGGAGGGCTGTGGTGAGGTGCTAAGGCCTGGCGGCAAGCGCCCCTCTCGGGCGGCTGCGGGGGCACCCGGTGGCACAGCACCGCCAGGAGGTGGTGGCGGTGGTAGTGCCAACAGCTCCTCGCCCGAAGTCACCACGCAGTCCTGCTCGGGCTCCGCGCCACCGCCGCTCCCGGCGGCAGTCACACCGCCTCGCTTCTTGTCTTCCTCCTTTTTCCACTTCATGCGTCGGTTCTGGAACCAGATCTTGATGTGTCTCTCGGTCAAGTTCAGCATCACTGCCAACTCCACCCGGCGCGGCCGGGAGATGTACTTGTTGAAGAGAAACTCCTTCTCCAGCTCCAGCAACTGCGCCCGCGTATAGGCTGTGCGCGTCCGCTTGTTCTCCTCTGGTTCCGCGGCGTAGGCGCTGCCTGCGGGCGACACGGTGGGTGAGTGTGATCCAGGAACCCCAATCTAGCGCCCCCCCCCCCCGCACTCTGTCCCTTTAATCCCTGCCCAGGGAGCTCTAGCCCTTCGGCTGCTGCCAGTAGAACCCCTCAATCCCAGCCCCTTATGCCGGAGCCCAATGGGGGAATCTTCTGTTTCTGGGAGGCAAAAGCTGTTCAGACTCTCACCGTGAACCCACGGGGGTTCCAGCACGGGCTCATTTAACAGATATTTGGGCTGGTGCTCATTAAAATATATAGACTAGACACTTGACACGGACTCCATTCTCTGGAGGCAATAAAATGCCTGAACACAGTATGCTAAAACAAACTTTCCAGTAAGAAAAACATTTTAGCTGGGTACCGGTGGCTCACATTTGCAATCCAAGCTACTCAGGAGGCTGAGATCTAAGGATCGCCCTTTGAAGCCAGCCCAGACAACAAAGTCTGTGAGATTCGTATCTCGGATGAACTTCCAAAAAAGTTTGAAGTGGAGCTCAAATGGCAGAGCACAAGCCTTAAAGAAAAACAAATAAAACAAAAAAAAGTTTAAGACAGCACCTAGGCCCTCACCACTGGCACAAAAAAAAAAAAAAAGAAAAAAAAAGAAAAGAAAGAAAGAAAAGAAAAGAGAGGGCAAAAAAAGGAAAAAATATACGTTTCAGATGTCTATTCAGTCTCTACATAGACCTATAACTGGTGAGTGTTTCAACACAGGCAATCTTTTAGTATGATGCTAGTTCCCTCCTTTGTTTACTGTTTCGTTAAAACAGTGCTAATCTAAATGCAGTGACTGGATTCATCGTCCACTAATGGATAACATACTGAAAAAAAAATCTGTGCATTGAGACACATGATGACACATTTTGTTATATATATATATATATTATGTTATTTCTCTTTCTAGAGAAACATGGAGTGGTTATCATAGTTGAATTATAATTAATCTAGTCGTGAGATGTGGAAAATTCTCTATTAATGTTAGTTGAATCTCTGCCTTTTTCCTGACTGCGTGGGAAGGATTGCTGGTTTGAATAGGTCTCAGATTTGGTGCCCTAGGCCTGGCAGAAAGACGAAATGGTGACAACAGGGGGGGCCAGTCAGAGTCCCCCTGTGGGTCTGAGAATCCAACGGAGAAAGAGTAATTGTGGAAACCAGCCATCCTGGGGGGCCTAAGGGCTCCCTGCTCCACTCCCCCCTCCAGGAATCGCAGGTCGGCCGGCTGGAGCAGGGAAAGTGTGCGGGCCTTTGGTGTTTGCCACCAATCTTTTCGGTGCCAACTGCACCCGGGCTGTGAATGCGGTCGCTGAGGCTTCAGCCTCAGGACAGAGGTAAGAGGGTATTTCTCCAGGAGCTACAGTCAAGTGTGCGTGGAGGGTGAAGGATACATTTCGCTCTGGTCCCTGCCCAGCTTTCTCCCCCCAGGGCCCTTGTTAGTGGCATTGTCCTGGTCCCTGGAGAGACTCCCCAAGCCTTCCCTGTTCTTGGGGAGTGGCCCAGCTGCCTTTCAAAGAAAGTATGAAAAAGGGTTGTTTGACCCAATTCGAATTCCAAGGTGCTGGGCTCTGGTGCAGACCTGCGGAGTTTCCCTGAGAGATTACAGGCTCCACTGCTCAGAGGCGCCGGTGCCCAGGGGTTGAGGGCAGGGGCTGGAAGTTGGGAGTGGTGGCTGTTGGTGGGAAAATATCCAGGGTCCCCAAATCTGGGCCATTCACTAAGACGCAGGATTGAATGCTAGGCGAAGTAGGGGGCTCAGATCAAGGTCTTCATTAGTCTCTAAAGTCACTAGTTTTCACATTCCCAGTAAGTGAGCCTTTTGATCTCGCTGCCCCTGAAGAGAAACCCTACAAAGCACGGCAGGTGGTCCCACAACCCTAGAAGTTCCCCCGCTTGGAAAGTTTCCCCTGGAGGACTTGGGGGGAGGTAACGTCAGATCTCTTTAAGCGCGCCGGAGGTGGGAGGTGGGGGTGGAGAGAAGAGAGCGGCTCTTAACCCAAGGGTGGGAACGCAGGGATTAGGCAAAGGCTTGGTCCACCCAGACTTTTGCAATCTAGGAGTATGAACTTCTCAAAATGTCCCTCAACCCCAGACAATGTCATGAGTTTCCCTTTGGATTTTACTTCTTGGATTACTGATGACCCTAAACCCACCTTTTCTAGTTCACCTACTTCTCTTCCATCCCCTTTTCCCAAGGAAGCCCTGAGCTGGGAGGCGGTGGGAGGGAAAGGCAGTCCAGAGAGTAGAAAGGCAGTCTCTTCAGGAAACACCCAGGTACGGCAGGTTTCCCGCCTCCCAAGAACCCCGTGTGGTTGGGCAGTATATAAACGGTTAGAAATGGAGTATGACGAACTCAATGCAGACCTCAAATACTATAATCTTTTAGAAAGACTCGATCAAGGCCAACAAAATCAACACCAAGAAATGGGTATTGCCAAGGTGAGGGGCTCAAGAGAGACGGGTAGGGGAAGGAAGTAGGGAGAGGAGAGGGAGGAGAATGCAGTCACAAATTCATTGTATATATCACAAAATTAAGAGAAATAAGGGAAGGGGCGGGTGGAAGGGGGTGAGAATGTGGAAGGGTTGACACTGATTAAGATGCATTGCATTCATAAACCGCTTTTGTATGGCACCTCTCTTTTTTCTTTTACAACTGAAAGATAGTAATAATAGTACCGTTACTACTAAGGAGGAAGATGAGGAGGAGGAGGAGAAGGAGGAGGAGGAGGAGGAGGAGGAGGAGGAGGAGGAGGGGAAGGAGAAGAAGAAGAAGAAGAAGAAGAAGAAGAAGAAGAAGAAGAAGAAGAAGAAGAAGAAGAAGAAGAAGAAAGAAGCAGCAGCAGCCACTGTTCGTGACTCTGTGTGACCCAAGTCTTTGACCTGGCCTGACTGGGTAGCTACTCCGAGATGCCCTGGCTGCATCTGGCACCGACATCAGTGGAGTTTTTCCGATCCTGGGCCACAACCACAGTCTACAGTCTGGGCCCCATCCCGTCTCCGGAGAGGAGATCTGCCTTAGCAGAAAGAGAAAAGTGAACTAGCAGGAGGCGAGCCCGACACCTTGAGCGAACCCGGAGCCCCCCCTTCCTGGTTCAAAGCCTTGCTTGGCGGCTGAGGATTCTCAGGATGCTGCCCGCCCAAGCTTCTTCCCACAGCAAAGAAAAAAAAAAAACACACACAACTATTTGTAATACAGGTGTGACCAGCGGTGGCTGCGGTGCGGAAGCGATAACATTGTGTCCTGGGCGCAAACCGCCGGAAACTCGTCCCCAAGCTTGGGGCGGAAAAGGGACCTGGGAATTGCTCTGTGTCCTCGCCTCTGGGCTCTGGGCAAGAGCAGTGACAAGTGGGAGCCCAGGATCGAGGGATCCGTGGGGAGGCTCGGCTTCCCCGAGCAAGCTGGGCACGGTCGGTCGGGCATCCATCCCTCCTTCTGCAGACTGACTCCTGGAGCTGAGCAAGGAATGCTATGGAGAATTTCATGCACACCTCAGACGCCTGGCCAGCTGCGGGGCTCCCGGGAGGAGCGGCCGTTGGCTTCAGCCTCGGTGAGTTGGCCCCTTCCCTGTGCAGCTCTTTCCCTTGCTCCAGCTCAGGGGTGCCTGCTGTTTTGGCTTTTTTTCTTCCCTCCTTCGTGCGCCTACCCCGCAGTTTGAGCCTACGTGAGTCCAAATGATCTCTGGCAGAGGTAAAAGAAATCCTGCCTCCTAGAGCCCCTTATATGATACCCACAGGTCGTAGGGTGATGGGGTAGGCCTCTGCTTTGGGGGAGAGAGGGGGGCCAGTGGGATCCTGGAGCTAAGAAGGATTCGAAGTACTAGGAAAGAAAAGATTTAAGATCCCAGAAAAGAAAAAGGTGTGTGTGTGTGTGTGTGTGTGTGTGTGTGTGTGGTGTGTGCAATCAGTGCTCCCAAATATAGTTTATTCCACCTCCATGTTTCCCAGGGCGGCTGAAGCGTTTGCAGGCCCCCCGGATTCAGACAGCTGAATCCACTGCCAGAGAAGAGAAGCGGGGGTGGGGGAGGGGGGGAGAGCCAGGCTTACCTGCCCACTGTCCTTTCCACGCGTGAGCTTTGGTGGACTTCATCCACGGGAAAGGTAACTGAACTCGGCTTGGCTCTTCCAGAGCCCCTGACTCCGTTCCATCCGGGAAGGGCCCGGCGGGCGGCTGGGGGAAGCGCAAGCTGAGCCGGGAGGTGGTGGTGGAGGTGAACGAGCGCGGCAGGGTCGTCGCAGCCGAGCGGGGGGCACCTCGTAGGGGGAGATGTCCGGGGGGCTTCCCTGCTCCAGAGGCCCCAAGGCGCCGGGGAATGGAGGCGGCGGCGGCGGCGGCGGGGGCTGGCGGCCCATGTACAGGCACGCGGGGGGGACTGGCGCTGAACTCGGGCACCGGAGCCCTCTGGAACGCACACGGATCCTTGTACAGGTGCGGGGCCGCGTAGTACTGCTCCTCCCCATTCATCGTGGCAGCCCAGGTCTGGGGACCGGGAGTCAGGAGTAGGGAGCTTTCAGCCCGGCTCCGCGCGGCGCCCTCCCACTCCTGCTTGGCTTTGACAGGTCTCCACTGTTCTCCGGGGGGGATCCTGCGGCCTGCGGGGACGGCAAGCTGGCCGCCGCGTCATAGGCTCTGAGGTGCCCCACGTGGCCCAGCTGGGGCCATTATTGGCCTAGCGGATGGCCATAAGAAGCCAGCAAGGCCAGAAACCCCGAGAGCACCTGCATCTGTTTCAATTTTCTTTCTCAGCTGAGAGGCCTGTATGCGCAGCTGGCCGGGCTCTCCAGTGTGTTGGAGGGTGCAACGAGATCAGAACTGGGAATCATGGATAGAATCTCACCTAGCTTTAAATGTTTCCATGACCTTGTACCTCTGGGATTCGTCTACTAATACAATTTACAAGCAGACATGCTAAGGCTGTATGGGTTTTTTGTTTTGTTTTGTTGTTTGTTGTTGTTAAAGAAACTGTCGCAGACTTGAGCTTTGCAGTGGCCAAGTTGTTTCTAGTTCATTCATGAAGTTTGCGTATAATCACTAAATGACATCAGGAAAGGAACACACACAATGCTCATTCATTGTACTTTATCTGTACCTATACTCCTCGTACTTTGGGGATGCAAACTGTAACTTCGGAAGCAATCACAGTGCCTTAAATCTTCTGATACACACACACACACACACACACACACACACACACATGTATATATTGATTTATTTGTGCTGGTACTATGGCTTGAATTCAGGGCCTGAGCACTGTCTCTTAGCTTTTTTTTGCTCAAGGCTGGTGCTCCACCACTTAAGCCACAGCTCTAATTTTCAGCTTAACATTTTTATTTATTTATTTCTGTTTAATTGAAGAGATGAGTCTCACACTTTCCTGACCCAGTTGGCTTTACACCATAATCCTCAGATCTCAGCCTTCGGAGTAGCTAGGATTACAGAAGTAAGCCACCATTGCCAGACTCGAAATCTTTTTTTTTTCCTTTCTTCAACCCAAGGTTCTTGTTAATTTTGATTTTTGAATTGGAGTCTACTTTGCTAACTCAGCACACAGCTTCTCAATGTTGAGGTGTGTGTGTGTGGGGGGGGGGGCTGGCCCAGGTTCCTGGCTCCCTGATGATTTTCTGGGATCTCAAGGTCACAGGGCTGAGTCTGGTAGCAGAAGACCTCTTCCCCCAATGAAATATAGAGGTCTAGGAGGAGAAAGGCTACATTTGAATGCCAGCCCCTGTGCTAGGCTTCATGGCTCTTCTGGGCTCTCCAGGTCTGTGCACTCACTGTGGAGGACAGATTAATTCCCAGTGGAGATGGTGCCCACCTCTCTCTGGGCATCCCTCTCTGGGCATGACCAAGGATGCATACCTGCCAGTGCTGCTGACAGGGCCCGCCAGAACCGGGTCCTGAAGCCGGCACTGTGTGGCAGTAACCACAGAGCGTTTTGGAAAAACTGTGCGCCATTGCAGGAAAGCTTCTGCAAAAGACAACATGGGGGAGGGGGAGAGAGAGAGAGAGAGAGAGAGAGAGAGAGAGAGAGAGAGAGAGAGAGAGAGAGAGAGAGAGAGAGAGAGAGAGAGAGAGGGAGAGGGAGAGGGAGAGGGAGAGGGAGAGGGAGAGGGAGAGGGAGAGGGAGAGGGAGAGGGAGAGGGAGAGGGAGAGGGAGAGGGAGAGGGAGAGGGAGAGGGGAGAGGGAGAGAGAGAGAGAGGGAGAGGGAGAAAGAGGCAGAGTGAGAGGCAGAGAGAGAGGCAGACAGAGAGACAGAGAGAGACAGAGACAGAGAGAGAGACAGAGAGAGAGGGGGAGAAAGGGAGAGAGGGAGAGAGGGAGAGAGAGAGACAGGCACAGAGAGAGAGAGAGACAGCGACACACAGACATACAGAGAGATCCAGAGAGAGAGAATATCACTGTAACCTTTGCCTTCTTAATTACAAACCCATACCCGTGGAGATTTTAATACATGTTCCTCTACTGAAACGATCCATTTGAAATAAGAACAGAAATAAGGATTATTTTCATAAAAAGAAAAGGAACCCGGTCGATATTCTGCAGATTATTATTATTTTCTTTTTTTTTCTTTTTTTAGGGGCTTATTTTTTTATATTTTATTTATTTTTATTGTAATTAGTAAAAGGGTTACATGATATTTGCCAGATAGAAGGTACATTAATTCACATACATTGATACCCTTTCACATGTCTTGGTACCCATTTCCCTCCCCCCCCAGCTGCTATTATTATTTTCTTGTGGGGTTCTGGTGCAGTCTCAAAAGTGGCCTTGTGAAGGAGTAAGGCGGGGGTGGGTGGGGGTGGGGGGGTGGAGAGGCGGGTGCAGCCTCTTGTCTAGTAGTAGATGCTCCGTTCCTAACGAAATATGGGGGTGGGGGGGTAGTCCAGCAGGCAGGGAGAGTTGGGGCGATTTCTCAGGGAAAAGGGCCACCTGTGGCTGGGGGGGGGGGGCGGCCCCGGAGTGAAAGGCCTTGGGACTCGATCACCTAATCTCTCCACGCCCCGCGTCAATGAGTTCATTGTTCACGGGGCCGCGGAGGACGCCGCTATCACCTCGGCCGCGAGTGACCACATCGATCGGAAGAACGGGGCCGCGGGGGGAGAGGGGGCGCCCCGTCCCAGCGTATTGACCCTCGGAGATAATCTGCCCAGTCGCCGAGGGGTTGACTTGGCGACGTGGTTATGCGGGGGGGACCCGAAGCTTAGCTCGCTGCCTCCCTGCCCCGCCCCCCATTTCCTCTTCTCCCCTCCTGCCCACCCCAGCCTGCCCCCCACCCTTCTCCCTATCCTCCACCCCCGCTGCCACCCCCAGAGTGTTTACATTGCACTTCTCCTCTAATTGCACATTTCTGGAAGTTGGTCTCCATTTAGACGCGTCATTAGCTCCCTTTTATTTCATTTATTTTTTTATTTTTTGCTGGGCCCTGCAGAAAGAAGCTCTCCAGCAAAAAAGAAACCCCAAAACAACACCCCCCCCCCCAAAAGAAAAAAAACCAGGCAGCCTGGCTGAGCAAAATCCTGTGAGTCATGGAAGGTGAGAAAAGTGGGCTGGCTGTGGTTTGCTTTCTAAAAGGGCCCAGGGAACAAAGATCAGCCATTTGTTCTTATTCTTAGGCAGGGCCAAGCTGGCAGGATTTTTGATCGCCTGGTTCACGTAAGTCCATAGGAAAGTGCCTCGGCAGAGCTGTCAGTCCACTGAGTAAGATTGGGAGGGGTGGTTTCACCCTGTAACCCTAGCTACCGAGGAGGCTGAGATTTGAGGATCGTGGTTCGAAGCCAGCCTAGGCAAAAAAAGTGCATGAAACCCTGTCTCCAAGTAGCCAGCAAAACCCGGGAAGTGGAGCCATGGCTCAAGTGGTAAGAGGGTCAACTTTGAGCAAAAATGAAAAGCTAAGGCAATTCAAGCTTTGAGCATAAAATAGTAATAATAATAATTGTAATCGAGTGTTGTAGTTCCCTGTGGATACAGCTTCTGGTATCATAAACGCGCCAAGTCCATTACAGGTGAAATGCGTTTTCCGCTCGGAATGCCCTCTGCCTGTGTCCCGCTCCTCGCTGCCTCGCCACTAACAGGCCCGCGGGGAATACCCAGGCCATTAGGCGAGTGCCTTCCCGAGCCATTTAACAGCAGCTCTTATGGATAAATAAACAAAAAGAGCTGTAAACCAATTATAGTGTGGACAGTGAAAAAGTCGTTTATTAGCAGGACGGCCTGATAACCCTCACTGATATTTGAGGTCCGCTTGCTCCCCCTTCTCCCTTCACAGAGACTAGGTTTGTGGCCAGGAGAATACAGGTTATCTAGTTCTGGGGAAGTGGCTGATCTTGGGGTAGTTTCACAGGGGCACCAAAGGCTGAATTTGCCTTAGTGTCCCTTTATAAAGAGAGAGGGAAAGAAAACACCTTATTTCAACAGCAAAGATGAATCTATGTGAAATTTAATTTAATAGAGCACATTCATTTAAAACATCTACTCACTGCTGAAAGTAAAAATCATACTAAGTTGAAAGTTCTGACAACGTGATGTTATTTCATGAGAACACACTTTTTATAATTGATTTTGGGAGGGGTGGTACTGGGGCTTGAACTCAGGGCCTTGTGCTCTCACTTGGATTATTTTACTCAATAAAGATACTCTGTCACTTGAGCCACAGTTCCATTTCTGGCTTTTGGGAGGTTCATGGGAGATATGGGTCTCCGACTTCTTTGCCTTGGCTATCTTTGAATCATGATCCTCAGATCTCAGCCTCTTGAGTGGCTAGGGTTATAGGCTTGAGCCACTGATCCCATCTTCGATACATTTAACTTTTATGTGTTAGTGTTGCCTTCATATTTTTTTTTTGACAGTCCTCTGTTTGAGCTCAGGACCTGCGCATTATCCTTGGGTTTTCTCAAGGCTACTACTTGAGCCTCAGCACCACTTCTGGCTTTTTTTCTATGTATGTGGTACCAAGAAATCGAACTGGGTCTTTAGTGCATGCTAGGCAAGCATTCTACCACTAGGCCAAACTCCCAGCCCCAGTGTTGCCTTCAATGGGCAGAATGCTGAAGGGTTTTCATTTCCTCCAGAGTGAATCACTTCTACCCTTTTGCTACTTCTGCAAATTCTAAGTCTAGCACAGGGATCTGAGAGGATCTTGAGAGAGTGACTATTTTTTTAAGCCAGTCCTGGGGCTTGAACTCAGGGCCTGGGTACTGCCCTTGGACTTTCTCAAGGCCAGTGCTCTACCACTTGAGCCACAGCACCACTTTTGCCTTTTTCTGGGTATGTGGTACCAAGTAATTGAACCCAGGGCTTTGTGCAAGCTAGGCAAGCACTCTACCACTAGGCCACACTCCTGGCCTTGGACCTACTGTTTTCAATCAATTGGGTCCTAGGGCAAAACAATTCCAGTAGCAGATATTCTTTTCTTTACTTTCTTTTTCTTCTTCTTTTTTTTTTTTTTTTTTGCCAGTCCTGGGGCTTGTACTCAGGGCCTGGGCTCTGTCCCTGAGCTCCTATTGCTCAAGGCTAGCACTCTACCATTTGAGCCACTGTGTTACATCCTGCTTTTTCTGTTTAGGTGATACTGAGGAATCAAACCCAAGGCTTCATACATGCTAGACACTCTACCACAAAGCCACATATCCAGCCCAAGAGTTGATATTCTTTTCCAGATAATTCAGCACCTACTTTGAAAACAATTGTACAGTTAAATGCAACTTTAAAATCAAATTTAACTGGCCAGCTGACTTAGGATCTACCTCATTGGCTCTCAGTGGCTGTCCCCTCCCTGTCCCTAAGCTTTCCCCAGACATTCAGGCATCACTTGTCTATTCTGGCCTGCTCCTGCTCAAGCTCCCAGCTCTATCTCTTTAGTCACTACGTGCTACCTCCAGACATACAAGCCCTGCATATTCTTTTGACTCAAGTTTCCCCAAACCAGCTCATTGCTTACCTTAAAATTTCCTTTCTGTGTCCTGTGCACTCTACCTAACTTTAATGTGACCAACCCTTCATCTTTCTGGAAATCCTTCCTTCTTTCTAGCTTCCCCAACACTGTCCAAAGATTGCATTCTGCAGGGAGCTCCCCACTGCTGCCTTCCACAGCCATGCTGTGTTTCATTCACATGGTTTGTTGGGCCCAAGTGATCAAATGTCTATTATAGAGCACTTTCTGTGTGCCTGTCTTCAATCTCTGAGTGAAAAAAAAAACAGAAGCGGAAATATAGTCTAGTTTTTGCATATGATAGATAGCTCTTCTCTTTTTCTTTTTTGCCTCTTGAGATTCGTTTTTCTGCTCGTAGCTGGGGCTCTACCATTGAGACACACCCCTATTTCTAAGTTTTGGCTGCTAATTTGGAGATAAGAATCTCCCAGGTTTGTCTGCCCCCTTGGCTCAGATCTGTGATCCTCAGCTCTCAGCCTCCTGAGTAGCAAGGATTATGTCACTGTAACAATCCCTGTGGACGTCTCTTTATAATAACAATAACATATTTATGAAAAATAACAGAATACTAGTAAGAACACAAATCTAGTTGTAACATGCATTTGTATGTGAAACCTCATAAAAATCTCCTGAACGAAATGCTTTTACTCCTGTTTTCTGAAGGAGGAAATAGACATAGCACAATGTTATTTACCCAGAGTCATTTATCTAGAGATAGAGCCTAGATCCCATCGTGGTTCCTCTGGCTTTATAATTGATCATGACATTAGACTAGTTTATTATCATTTCAGCACACAAGAAATTTTATTTATTTTTAATTCTTTTATTATTATTATTATTATTATTTTTGTCAGTTGTGGGACTTGAACTCTGGAGCCTGGGCCCTGTCTCTGAGCAGTATTGCTCAAGGCTAGTGCTCTACCACTTTGAGCCACCGCTCTACTTCCAGTTTTTCTAGTGGTTAATTAAAAATGAGTGTCCCTGACTTTCCTGCCCAGGCTTTGAACTACGACCCTCAGATCTCAGTCTTCTGAGTAGCTAGGATTAGAGGCATGAGCCACTAGCACCTGGGCTTTTCTTTTTTTTTCTTTTTTTTATTTTTTTGCCAGTCCTGGGCTTGAGCTCAGGGCCTGAGCACTATCCTTGGACTTTCTCAAGGCTAGAGCTCTACCACTTGAGCCTCAGCACCACTTCTGGCTTTTTTTTTTTTCTATGTATGTGGTGCCAAGGAATCGAACCTGGGTCCTCATGCATGCTAGCTAAGCACTTTAACCACTAGGCCAAACTCCCGGCCCCTACCTGGGCTTTTCTTTTCTTTCTTTACTTTGTGTGTGTGTGTGTGTGTGTGTGTGTGTGTGTGTGTGTGTGTGTGTGTGTGAATTCAATAAGGCAAAGTGTCCTTGGTACTTTGTAGACATTCAATGAGTGATCCTTTTCTTTTCTTCCCTACATTGCTTTTGTTCACTTCGGGCATTTAACGGAGTTATTAATATATTAGAAATAAGTAGAGCTACTGCCCAAAGTCTGCATCCACAGATATTCCAAGAAAGTCATGCTGGGGACTGTGTATTAGGGATGGAAGGGAGGAAGTCCAGAGTGAATGCGTCTACTTTAGGGGACCACACCCCCAAGCAGACTCAGGATTAACAGGGGAGGGGAGGAGGAAGAGGGAGGGTTCTCACTCCAGCCTGAGGAAGCTAGGGCTTTCTTTCCTTTCCATAGTTAGGAGAGCTGGAATAAAGATTTGAAGACTAAGGTTGGGGGTAATAGTGTAGCAATTAGTAGTATGTGCTGGTATGTTCATATGAGTCCATAGAACTTGCTGGGGGAGAGAGGAGGAGGGGGACAGAGAGAGAGAGAGAGAGAGAGAGAGAGAGAGAGAGAGAGAGAGAGAGAGAGAGAGAGAGAGAGAGGAGCGCACAGCTTGAAATGTCATAACTAGCCAAACCATGTGAAATTCAGTGCCTAAATGATGTCTTCTAGACAGAGGCCACTCATTTTTTGAGGCTTTGAGGTTACATGGGGTTTCTTTCTAGGTTAGGAATGAAGCTGGCATTATAAACACAGGAGAAATCCTAACACTGCTCAGAAGCAAAGCAAGTCATAGTAGTTTGTGAGTCAGAGCAGGACTGCCTCATCCTCACCTGGTCTTTTCTTGCCTTCTCTCTCCCTCCCCACTCCCACGACCTCTTTCCTTTCCTTTCCTTTCCTTTCCTTTCCTTTCCTTTCCTTTCCTTTCCTTTCCTTTCCTTTCCTTTCCTTTCCTTTCCTTTCCTTTCCTTTCCGTTCTTTCCCTTCTCTTCCCTTCCCTTTCCTTTCTTCCTTCTTTCTCTCTCTCCCTCCCTTCCTCCCTTCCTGTCTTCCTATCACTTTGATGAGTGCCAATTCTGAGGCTTGAACTCAGATCCCTAAGTTTTTTCTGTTAAAAACTAGTGCTTGAGCCACTGGAGCCACAGCTCTACTTCTGGCTTGTTGGTGGTTAATTGGAGGTAAGAGTCTCATGGACTTTTCTACCCAGGCTGACTTCAAATGGCGAGCCTCAGATCTCAGGCTTCTAAGTGCCTAAGATTACAGGTGTGAGTCACTAGTGCCTGTCCTTTTGACTTTTCTTCAACAGAAATGAGGTCATTTGTGACCCTGGTAACTTTTATGAGGGCGCAGAACACTTGTCTAATACAATTCTTCTGTGTGTCACCCAAATGCAAGCCACACACAAAAGTATTAAAAGTGAACACTTGTGAAATCCATTTCTATTTGGACACAATTTAGAAGCCCTACTTCTGGCTTTTTAGGGTAGCTCACAAGTTTGGCTTGTAGTTAGTAAAATAAAAGGCTAATTGTTCATAGTCTCAAGTTATTTGAATTTTCATATGAGCAATTTTTACTGTGGTAGCCATCTCTGTTGTATAGAGAGAAGTGGTGTTTGAAAACAACTATGTTCTGGGTTCTCTCCCATTATATATTAAGGCATATTTTATCTACAGGCAAACACCACAAATATGGTAACATGGATCTTTAGGGCAGTGTCTTTGCAACTGTAACTCATAAACCTGAAGTATCAAAACTGGTAGAGTTAAAAAAAATCTATGGAATGCTTATAAAAGGCAAATATCTAGCTGGGTGCTATGACTCACTCCTTTGAACCATGATCCTCAGATCTCAGTATGAGTAGCTAGAATTAGAGGCATGAGCTACCAATGTCTGGATAACTCACAGAGTGTTTAAAAGAACAAATGTAGCATAGATTTAAAAAACAAAAAAACAAAAACCCTATATCATAAGGCTGTTGGAAAGTTTAATAGGATATACTAGATGCAGAAGCTGATGAAGTGCTATTTGAATGAGGAACAAGAAATGTCCATCCCTCTGGCCATATAAGGCCTATAAAAACCATTTGGTACATGACAGGCATTGACTCTCATTGACTCTCTTCACCTCTCTGCAGCCTGTTTCCCTGTATTGATAATTTTGTATGGCTTGAGAATGATGTTATAAATATTCAAATGGCCCTTGGCAGATAAAAGGTCCCCCATTCTTGCCTGTACCACACACTTGTAAACCCTGAATATTTTCATGGTAGGTTATATATCCCAAACATTTTCATAGGTTCATACATCCATTCTTCGTTTATGTGACTGAGGATTTCGAAAGGATTAGTCAGATCATTTTATTATTGTGGTTTCTTGGACAGCACAGCTATAGAAACAGTTGGACTCTCCTTAGGATGCTAATGTGTGTGCAACATGGGCTTGGGAGGCTGAGCTGAGTATTTCTAACCACAGCAGCTCACACATAAGGCAAATAAAGGAAGGCAATAAAACCAAAGCAAATTGATTCATCTCCAGGCAGTACCATTAACTTGTATCTTAATGTAATACTCTCTCTCTCCCCTGAACATGACCAAACAGCTTCCTTTAAAGGTAAATGAATTTTCTATAATTTGCAGCTAATTCCATTTAATTCTGCCCACATGAGCATGTGATAAGGGAATGTTAAACTGGTTAACAACAAGAGCTAAAAGGGGAGTCCAGGAGGAGCCAATATTTGATTTCCAAGTACTCTGGCTCACACCGAAAAATCCAGATTACTGGAGTGTATTAGTTTCTTCGTTATTTGCTTTTTGTTCTCCTAGCTTCTGAGTAAAGGGCAGGGGAAAATACTAGGATCCCATTTGCCACCAGAGGCCAGGATGATACAAACAACCACTTTTCCTTTTTAAAATAATAAATATCACTCTTGGTTCCCCCCCACCCTGTTTTTAATACATATTACTCTTGGTCTGCTAAACTCCCCTGAGATTACAAGGAATCAGGAAGAGTAAAATAATAGAATCAATAACAACTTGGTTATCTAGTAATTTAAACAACCCTTGCCTGCTGGGACGGCAGAACACACTTTCTTATCTTGCAAACAGGGAAACTTTCTGGATAGTAAGTTCTTTTTTTGCAAAATGTTTCGTGTTGGGCTTGGTTCCTAAAGGAAGTTCCTACCATTGGAAGGATGCCAAATTCCCATTTTATTTTTTTAAACACTGAGAATGATTTGGTTCTTAAAAAAATCAATGAGTTGCATATTATTTTTTTCTTTTTTTAAAATTGTTATTATAAAGGTGATGGATAGAAGGGTTCCATTAAGTTTCCTTCAGTCAGGTAACAAGTTACCTTTCTTTTTGGGCAATGTCACCCCTTCCCTTGCCCTATTCCAGTTTATTTCTTCTTTTTAATACAATAGATTTTATCAAGTGTTGTGGAATCAGTCGAATGTTGAAAACTTAAAATGGAGCATTCTCTTTAATTAGATGTCTAGTCCATTGATCCTTCATTTCCACTCTCCTGCCCTTCATGTCCCTGGAGTTTGAGCATAGGGCCTGGGCACTGTCCCTGAGCTCTTGAGCTCAAGGCTAGCACTCTACCACTTGAGCCATGGCACCACTTCTGGTTTTCTGGTGGTTAGTAAGAGTCTCATAGACTTTTGTGCTTGGGCTGGCTTTGAACCCTGATCCTCAGATCTCAGCCTCCTGAGTAGCTAGGATTACAGGTGCAAGCTCCCTGAGCTTTTTGCTTAAGAATGTTGTTCTATCATTTGAGCCACAGCTCCACTTCTGCCTTTTTCTTTCGGGGGGGGGGGGTAGTGAATTGGAGATAAGAGTCTTGTGGCTGGCATCTAACCATGATCCTCAGATCTCAGCCCATTGATCTTACACACAGGATCAAAAGGGAGGTCAACCTGGTCTTCCTGCTAGTACAGGTGGGTCATCATATGCTCAAGTGTGCTCTCCTGAGCTTTATAAAAACCAAGCCATTAGATTCTCCAGAGTCAGAAAACTTGTTGTCTACTGAACAATTCACCTTAAAATAAGACAAAACAAAAACAAAAGACAGGGGGTGGGAGTTCAGTGATAGAGCTCAACCTTAGCATACCCAGAGCCCTGAGTTACATCTCAAGTAGCCAAAAAAACAACAAAAAAACCCACAAAAAACAAAAGGTAATAAAATGAAATAAATAAGCATGAGTAGGTTTGTGTTTATTTCTTTGCATGTGAATATCCATATTTAGCAAAAGAGTCATGGCACATAATCTTGTTTTGAAGGGAGCCATCCCTCCCATAGTCGGGAATTTAACTGACCAGATAATATTCATTCACCAAAGAGACTATCATAACCTGAGTCATTCAGGTAATTGAAGGGAAAGTGGAAGCTGAGGGGCCGCCATGATCCGGTTTGTCTTTCCTGCTGCAACCCACATCCAGCTTTATCCCTTGTTACACAATGATTTCCCAGTCCCTTTTTCCTCTTGCATCTCAGCTGAGATGTCCTTTCATGTACACATAGACAACTCTGTGTAATCTGCTCAATAAAATATTCATATATGTAAAATAAAATGATGTGTGTTTCCCTGTTAGGGGGGGCTAGCAGATATATTATACTGATCTGACTGCTCATTGGTTTGCTTGACAAAGAGGACCTATTATTCAGCAGAGGGAAAAAAATTCCCCCCTCCCCTCTAACGCTGAATTGTCAAATGTAATCAATCAACATTGTCTGCTTCATTTGCAGAGCCATTTATTAGCTTCTGCCAACATGGTCCCCAGTCAAACCTCGAGGTTTCAGAAAGTTAGAGATTGCCATGAAGCCAGATAATCAGCCGTGTTTTCTTTCCTTCCCAGCACATTGTGACAGGTGATAACAGAAAGGCAAATAAAGGCCTCTAACCCCACCTTGTCATCTGTCTCCTGGCCTGGAAGTATGTAGAATCTGGATTTATTTTTTCTCAAGAAAATGGAGTAACATTACTACTTTTCTGTATGTATTTTGTCAGTAGTCAAATTTAAGCAAATAACTAGAGAAACTGAGTAAAGGAAACACACACACACACACACACACACACACACACTCTTAAGAAACACACTAGAGGGCTGGCTGGATATTTGTCCTAGTGGTAGAGGGCTTGCCTAACATGCATGAAGACCCAGGTTGGATTTCTCTGTACACATATATAGAGAAAGCTTGAAGTGGTGCTGTGGCTCAAGTGGTAGCACTCTAGCCTTGAGAAAGCCCAAGGACAGTACTCAGGCCCTGAGTTCAAACTCCAGGACTGGCCAAAATCAAAAACAAAAACAAAACAAAAACCCACTAATCTTCTCCCCACCTCTGATGGCTATATGTGCTTATGAACTCCTTCCCTAAAAGTTGTAGGACCACTTTTATTTTTATTTTTTATTATTTATTTTATTTCCATCGAGGAAGCAGATGTATATAGCTCAAGACCCATTTCTTAGTTCAAGACCTCCTTCTCCTCCTCTTCTTCCTCCTCCTCCTCCTCCTCCTCCTCCTCCTCCTCCTCCTCCTCCTCCTCCTCCTCCTTCTTCCTCTTCTTCTTTTCTACCAGTCATTGGCTTGAGCTCAGGGTCTCAGCACTGTCCTTGGGCTTTCTCAAGGCTAGAGCTCCACCACTTGAGCCACAGCACCACTTCTGGCTTTTTCTATGTATGTGGTACCAAGGAATCGAACCTGAAGACCCACTTCTTTTTAATTTATTTATTGTTATCCTATACCAGTGATGGGGGATGTCATTATTACATCTTCATATATGTCAACGCTATGTTCCCGTCAATTTCCCTCCCTCTGTCATACTCCCTGCCTCCATCCCTCCAAGAAGTAGTGTTCCCAACAGGTTTTCTTGCTCTGGTTTCATAGTTGCAAATAGTCTGTTTTGAGAGCACCCAATCTCTTTATCCTCCACAAAGACACGCCCCTCCTTCTGGTCCTCACCCACCCACAGAGTCTGTTTCTCTTCTGACCCACCTCTCTGTTGCTCATTAGCTTCTGCAGAGAATTTCTGTTTCGTTCTCATAGATAAATTGTGATGTGTTCCAGTTATCCATTCTTTTTCATTTTCCTTTTTTTCCCGAGTAGTCCTGGCTCATGGATTATGTTTAACCATCTAAGCAATCATGTATATGGGATATTTGTGTCTATGTACATGTACAAGACCATTTTAAAAGAAAATATTTTGTTTTTGGTCAGTCGTGGGGTTTAAACTTTGGGCCTGGGCACTGTCCCTGGACTTTTTCACCCAAAGCTAGTGCTCTACTAGTCTGAGCCATAGAATGACTTCTGGTTTTCTTTCTTTTTTTCTTTTGCCACTCCTGGGCTTGAACTCAGGGCCTGAGCACTGTCCTGGGGCTTTCTCAAGGCTAGATCTCTACCACTTGAGCCACAGCACCACTTCCAGCTTTTTTTCTATGCTTGTGGTACCGAGGAATCAAACCCAGGTCTTCATGCATGCTAGGCAAGCACTCTACCACTAGGCCAAACTCCTGGCCCATTTCTGGTTTTCTAGTGGTTAACTGGACATAATAGTCACACAGACTTTTCTGGCCTCAGCTGGCTTTGAACTGCATTCCTCAGATCTCAGCTTTTTGAGTAGCTAGGATTACAGGTGTAAGTCACTAGTGCCCAGCTGAAAACACTAATTTTATGACAGGTATTTATAATATTCAATGACTTTAACAATATTATTATTATTTGTGTTAGTCCCGGGATTTGAACTCAGGACACTGTTTTTGAGCTTTTATGCTCAAGGTTAGTACACTACCACTTTGGGCCTCAGTTTTACTTTTGGTGTGTAATTGGAGATAAGAGTTTCATACTTTTCTGCCCAGGCTGGCTTTGAACCAAAATCCTCAGATGTCAGTTTCCTGAGTAGTTAGGGATACAGATGTGAGTCATCAACACCCTAACATTTAAATGATATTATTGTTCATTATTATTGTTATTAATTATGGCAATGGAACCCCGGGCCTTGTGCTTATAAGGCAATTGCTCTATCGGGGACTTTGGCTAGGATTATTACTTGATAGAAGGAAGGAAGAGAACTGAGTATGGTTTATGTATATTAAAATGGAAAGAACTGGGTTCAGATGGCTCATTCCTGTAATAATTTTGTCTGCTCAGAAGGCTATTTGAGCATCAAAGTTCAAAGCTAGCCTGGGTAGAAAAGTCCAGGAAACTCTTATCTCCAAATAACCAGCAAAAAGCTGTTGACCTTAAGCTAAAAAGCTCAGGCCAGGTTTGGAGGATGGCTCAGTTGGTAGGGCATTAGCCAATGAGCAAAAGCATTAGGTACCAAGTTCTAGTCCCAGTCTTGGACAAAAAAAAAGAAAAAAGCTCAGGCCAGGAATGTGGCCTAGTGGTAGAATGCTTGCCTAGTATGCACAAAGCCCTGGGTTTGATTCCTCGGTACCACATATGCAAAGAAAAGCCAGAAGTGGTGCTGTGGCTCACGTGGTAGAGTGCTAGTCTTGAGAAAGGTCAAGGACAGTGCCCAGGCCTTGAGTACGAGCCTCGTGACTGGCAAAATGTAAATTAAAAAATAAAGATCAAGCCGGGCAGGGTGGACTTTATCGTTTCAGTCAAGCTGCTCTTTGAGGTCATAATGGATGCTATGGGTCATCTTTACAGAAAGACATACACACGAGTAAGCACACAGTATTCTGTGTTAGACTTGGGGAAAATTCTAGCCCCAGCAGTCCAATCTATCCAACACCATTCTTCACCAGGCATGTTTAGTTGGATGGGTGTCTGTGATAGGAATCATCTCTATTTCTGAAGGTTTGGTTGAAGGTTCTAGACATTATCAACAACTCTTTTTTTTTTTTTTTTGGCTGTCCTGGTGATTGAACTCAGGGTCTGGCACTGTCCTTGAGCTTTCTGAAGGCTAGTACCACTTAAGCTCCACTTCTGGCCTTTTCTGTATATGTGGTATGAAGGAATCGAACTCAGTGTTTCGTGCACGCTAGGCAAGCATTCTACCACTAGACCATGCTCCTGGCCCCATTATTGACAACTCTATTAAAATGAGCTGCTTTGACAATATTCACAGTGATCATTGTTTATTTGGTTGGATGTTTATGTACCAAAGCCTATACAGAAGATCATTATTGCTCAGTTTTCTTACTGTAGTATTACCTCTTTATATGATGATGATAAATACACATTAACCAAATGATGGAGTTAGGAAGTATAAAATGATATGTGATTAATTTGTAGATCTATGGTGCACTGAAGTAATTAAGTTAGTTTAACATTAGTTTTTTTTCCTCCCCATTTTTCTTTGTGGAATATCTACTCTGTGCCAGGCTTTGGGGATATAGCAAAATCAAATATGATCTCTTACTCTGGAGGCCTTAGATGGTAATCCCAGGAAGAAAGCCTGGGTGCACCTGCGCAGAACTCCAGATGCCTCCACAATATGGCTCTCCCACCTCTGATTGGAAGTTGGGGAACATATGATCTACACAGAGGCAATCTGGCAATCCCTGGCTTGGTTGTCAGTCATTTCCTGACAGCAAATAGGGTATGGTCAGTCTTGTCGCTCACTATGAGTTTGACTTTGGACTTTCAACTGACCCATGTTTCCAATTTCTCCTCTTGTGAAGTGGTTTGAACATATGGACTCTGGGGTTGGACTGTCTGGGTGTGAATCCCAGAAGCATGACTCTGTAGTTTTCTGATTGTGGGCAAGTTCCTTCACTTCTTTTTCTTCTTGTGGAAAATGGGATGAAGGTCACTTCTACCTGGAGTCAGGTACCTCGTGAGGTGTCCTGGGAAAGGCACTCTGCAAAGAACACTTGGCCTAATTCTTGATTGTTTAGACACAGTCGATGAATAATTTATGGACTGCCTGCTCTGTGTCACAGTTGTGGGCATTCACAGTGAAGAAGGAGTAGTTAATGCTTCAAAGAAACACTTAGCATCCTAAGGGTGTCAAACAGCTGCTGCGGTTGTGTGCTCCTGCTGGGGATTCAATCTAAGGCCTCAGATAAACTAGGCAGTTCTACAATTGAACTACAACCCAGTCCCCCACAGAGGAAATTGAAATGCGGGGAGGTATTCTCGAGGCAGAGGTAAATAAGGTTTTCTTGTGTTTGGTATTTTGTTTTGGAGGAGAAGGAGATGATTGGTACTGGGGCTTGAACTGGGAGCCTGGGTGCTATTTCTTAGCTTCCATGCAAGGTTGGAGCCCTACTGCTCTAGGTTTTTTATTGTTGGTTGGAGAGAGAGTCTGTCAGATGTGTTGTCTGGGCAAACTCTGACCCATCTCAGCTTCCTGAGTAGCAAGAATTATACGTATAAGCCACTGGCACCAGGAATAAATTTTCTTTAAGATTTTAAATTTTTTTTTAAATTCTGGTAAAAAATAGCATTTAATCTTAAGGTTAAAACAATTTGGTGATACTAGAGTTTGAACTCAGGGCTTTGCTTGCTAGGCAACTGTTCTGTTATTGAGTATTCCTCTAATACTTGTAAAGCAAGCACTCTACCACTTGAGCTATGCCTACAGTCCCTTTTCATAATTTTTTTTAAAGTAGGGTTTTACTTTATGCCAATGTCAACCTGGAATGTAATCCTCTTATTCATGCTTTTCTGTGTCAGTGGGGATGAATAATGTGGACCACTTTACTCAGTCCCTGTGCTTTCTCCATAGCTAGGACATCAAGCAGACACTACCTCATTCAGCCACTGATTGACTTAGGATCTTTTGAACTTTTATGCCCAGAATGGCCTCAAACTAACATTTTAGTTTTCCAAGTAGCTGAGATTATAGGCTTGAGCCAATGTGTTTGGCTTGTGCTCATTAGTTTTTACAGTCTTATCTTTCTTTCCTAGATGTTCACCTGGGAGGTATTCTGTTTATTTTTTGCTTTCTATCATACCTAGGATGACAGGTGCTTCTCTCTGTAACCATCTCGCAGTTAAGAAGGAGGGGGTGATCTCATGAATATTTTTGTCAGTCATGGGGTTTGAACTCAGGGCCTTAGTGCTGTCCCTGATCTTTTTCCACTTCAGACTAGGGCTCTATACTTTGAGCTACAGTTCTACTTTCCATTTTTCTGGTGGTTAATTGGAGATAAGAGTCTCATGGCCTTTCCTGCCTGGGATGGCTTTGAACCATGATCCTCAGTTTTCAGTCTCCTGAGGAACAAGGATTATAGGCATGACCTACCAGTGTCTGGTGGGTCTCATGATTTTTAATGCCGAGGATGGTCCTGAAATGTAATCTTTTCGCTTCCACATAGCTAGGATTACAGCATGAGCCACTGGTGTCTGGCTCTAGGTTAACATTTTAGTTGTCTTAAATGCATTGACTTGTAGTCCAGTCTCTAGAGACTCTTTTCATCTTGCAAACCTGAAAACCACTGAAACCATTAAATCACAAGTCCCTTCCTGTGACTCTCAGTGTTCTTTCTCAGCACTTGCCCAGGGATATTTGTGTGTGTGTGTGTGTGTGTGTGTGTGTGTGTGTGTGTGTGTGTGTGTGTGTGTGTGAATGTCAGAGCATGAACTCAGGGCCTATGCAATGTCCCTAAGCGTTTTTGTTTAAGACTAGTGCCACTGGAGCCACATCTCCACTTGAGTCATATGGACTTTCCTGCTTTGCTGGCTTTGAATCTCAGTCCTCAGCTGTCCGAATTCTGAGCATGTAGGATTACAGGCCCCGCAACCAGCACCTGCCTTCTTGCCCAACATTCACTGAACTTTAGGAAAATGTCCTTGACCTTTGTAGTGGATAGGAAAGCATGGTGTTACTTGACTGAGTCCTGGGGCACAGATGGATGCTAAAGATGGGTTCAAGGAAGACCAACCCACCTGTCACTTGGATTGAACTGAAAAAAACCTGAGAATACTGAGAAAGGTGAATTGTGCTGAGAGCTAAAGGTGGCACCACGGTCATGATGGAAAGTGACACTTGTGTTTCATACTGGTGTGCAACATCTTGGGCATACAATCCAGTTGCAGTTTCCAACATGGACACCTGGAGAATCAGTCACCTGTAGCACATCTGGTGAAAGACATTTCCTACGTGAACCCCAAGAATCTGGGGACCTCAGGCAACACTAGGAAGGCCGCTGCCTGGAGAAATGCAGTTAAATCATGAGACTGGCTGAACAAGCACACAGGGGCTGAAGCCGAGGAGGAGGAGGGGATATGAAGGAGGGAAAGGAAGGTGAATGGAGGAGGAGGAGGACTGATGGAAAAAGAAGTGGGCAGATGGAAGATGGAGAAAGAAGGAAGAGGTGGAGGAGGAGACTGGATGAGGAAGAGGAGGGAGGGAGAGGGAGAGATGGAGGAGGGAGGATAGAAGAAGGGAAGAATGGATGGGTGGATGGAGGGGGAAGATGGGAGGAATGCAAAGAAGAGGAGAAAGTATGGAGGAGGACAGATGGAGGGGGAGGACAGGTCTAAGGGGAGGAAGGTAAGGGAAAAGGATGGAGAGGGAAGAGCAGAAATGAGAAGACACTGATGAGGGGAGTTGAGGGTCCAGGAAAAGAAGAACACTGTACACAGGACTGTAGCAATTCCTTGTTTAGAAAAGGTCCTGGATTCTTGCAAATGATGCTAGTTCCCCCAGTCAAGTACAGATTCCATACATTTAAAAGCTCTGGGTTTCCAGTTCTCTGTTCTAGATGCTTTGTGCATAACATGTATACACAATAAATGTTTGAGCCTCCTTCCTTCTCTCCTGCCCTCTCTCTTTCCCACTTTCCTTCTTTCGCAATTACTGTTTTGCTATTATGGTGTTAAACATACTTGTTGCAACTGGTTCTTTCTTTTGGAAAATCCTTGCAGAAATAGATTGTTCCTGATTGCTGCTTTCTCCCAACATTTAAAAAAAGATTTTATCCTCCATGTCTCCCCTCACCCCACACCCCAAGGTGGAATGAGTGCTACACTGGGAGACACGAAAGAGTTTGAAGGCCCAGGGTTGAAGGAATGTAGGGAAAGAGGAGAAAAGCAGGAAATAGTTTTCCCAGACATTGATTTTTACTGTTACCACCCCTGCATCGATATACCCTTTACAAAGCTAGTTAATTATCAATTTTTGTGAGAAAGCAAAGCTGCTCTGATCTTTTGAAAATACTCTGAGCACGAAGCAAGGTTCCAGTTGATGAGCATTTGCATCTTGCTAAATCAAATGATTTGTGGATATTTTCTTCATGCTCTGTGTGTCCTAAACAGTGCAAGAACTTATTTTGTATTTCATCTTGCCATCTCTTTCTTTTGCATTATTTCTGTCTCCTTTTTTTCCTACTTTCTTTACAATTGCTAAGGTTTGTGGTTTGCTGTATTAGGATTTCTGTCTCTCTCTCTTTTTTTTTTGATTGAACTCAGGACCTCAAGCTGGCTAGCAGACATTCTAGCACATAGCCATACCTACACCCCCCTACCCCTTTTTTAAATATTGGCATTTAACTAAAATGCTATCCTCCTATTTTTTCTTTTTTCTTTTCTTCTGTGGGTCATGGGGCTTGAACTCTGGACCTGGGTGCTGACCCTGAGCTCTTCAGCTCAAGGCTAACACCCTACCCTTGCCACAGCCCCACTTCCCCTTTTCTAGTCTCATATTAATGCTGGGGCTGGCTTTGAACTACAATCCTCAGATCTCAGCCTCCTGAGTAGCTAGGATTTCAGGCGTGAGCCACCCCACCCAGCTCCTATCCTCCTATTTTAAAATTTACATTTATTTTAAATTTTGTACCAATTCTGAGGCTTGAACTCAGGGCCCAGGGACTGTCCCTTACCTTTTCAGCTCAAGGGTAGTGCTCTATCACTTGAGCCACAACTCCACTTCCACCTTTTTTTGTTGCTTAATAAGAGTCTCATGGAAGCCAGGCAGGGGCGGGGCAGGGGGTCACACCTATAATCCTAGCTACTCAGGAGGCTGAGATCTGAGGATCCAGGCTCAAAGCCAGCTGGGGCACTAAAGTCTGTGAGACTCTTATCTCTACTTAACTACTAGAAAACTGGAAATGGTACCATGACTCAAGGGGTAGGGTGGTAGCCTTAAGCTGAAGAGCTGAGGGACAATTCCCAGGCCTAGGGGTAGGGCAGTAGCCTTGAGCTGAAGAGCTCAAGGACTGAGTCTATGCCCGAAAGAAAGAAGGAAGGAAGAAAAGAAAAGAAAGCCCAAGGACAGCACCCATGCCCTGAGTTCAAGCCCTGGGACTGGCAAAAAAAAAATTATTGTTATTACTGTTGTTATTTATTGTTAGTTATAAGGCTTGAACTCAGGGCCTGGTGCTGTCACTGAGCTTTTTGTGCTCAAGCATAGACTCTATCACTTTGAGCCACAGCTCCACTTTTGGTTTTCTGGTAGTTAATTGGAGATAAGAGTCTCATGGTCTATCCCACTTGGGCTGGCCTTGAACTATGATCCTCAGATCTCAGCCTCCTCAGTAGCTAGGATTACAGTGTGAGCTACCAGTGCCCAGCAAAAGTTAAGCACTTTAAAGTACATACTACACAAGCATTCTGCCACTAAGATACATCCAGTACTTATCCATTAGGCTTTATAAACTTTTCTCCGCCTCTTCTTTTTCTTCCTTTCCTCCTCTTCTTCCTCCTTTTCTTCCTCTTCCTCCTCCTCCTTTTTCTCTTGTGTCATTACTAAGGCTTGAACTCAGGGCTTGAGCACTAAGTTGTAGGTTTTTTTTCCTCAAGTCATGAGCTTGAATTTAGGGTCTGGGCTTTGTGCCTGAGCTCTTTTGCTCAAGGCTAGCCCTCTACCATTTTGAGCCATAGCTCCACTTCTGGCTTTCTGATGGTTAATTGGAGTTAAGAGTCTCCTGAACATTTTTACCCAGACCTTCATCCTCCTATCTCAGCTTCTTAAGTAGCTAGGATTACTGGTGTGAACCACCAGCACCCAGTGAATCTCCTCCTTAAATAGGGCTCAGTGAATGTGTTATCGTATAGGAGTCCCAATTTAGTGGCATGTGTCCCTGAGCTGTGACCAGCGCTTCTCAGTGCCCTCCTTAGAGGGGCTGGAAAGCTAATCGGGGCTAGAGTAGGGGTGTTCTTTTCTCCCAGATATGCTAGATCAAGGTAAAATTCTCTTGGTAGCAGACCAGTGGTAAAGGAGATTAGACTACTTTGGGTTCCTTTCTACTTTATTTTTTGGTCACGGGGCTTGAACTCTGGGACCCTGAGCTCTTCAGCTCAAGGCTAACACCCTACCTCTGAAGCCACAGCCCTACTTCCATTTTCTAGTGCTTAATTGGAGATTAGGAGTCTTATGTTCTTTAGTGCCCAGGCTGGCTTTGAACCGGGATCCTCAGATCTCAGCCTCCTGAGTAGCGAGGATTACACATGTGAGCCACCGTGCCCAGCTGGGTTCCTTTCTTTTTTGTCCTATTCCCTGATAACCTTGGGGTCACTAGGAGGGAAGATACAGAGAAGTGTGGCGGTGGGGTATGGGGAATATGAGATGGGTTCTGAAGCATTTGTATCTCTCAACCTACTGTTTTTTGCTTATTTTACAACAATTTGTTGTTTACCTTTCAAGGTTCTTGCAGATTCTTCTGCTCCTCATAAACTGCAGCTTCTGCTGCTGCTAGCATCTCCGTTCCCAAAGAAGGAGACTGCACTGCATGAGGACCTCAGTTCTCTGATGAATCGAAGACTTACTGGCTCTTAGTTTGTTCAGTATTTCCTGCCTGTCCTCTTCCCTTCCTCCCTTCTTTTGTTCTTTTTCCCTTCTTTCTTCCTTCCTCTTTCTTCTTTCCTCTCTCTCCTTCATTCTTTTTCCTTTCCGTTTTCTTTGTCTTTTCATTCCTCCTTCCCTTTCTCCCTTTCTTCTCTCTCCCTCCTTTACTCTTTCCCTTCCTCCCTTTCTCTCTGTTTTGTCAGTCATGGGGCTTGAACTCTGGGCCTGGGTGCTCTTCCTGAGCTATGTTGCTCAAGGCTAGCAGTTTGAGCCACTTTAACAGGAGATAACAGTTTCATGGACTTTAAACTTTGACCCTCAGATCTCAGCTTCCTGGGTAGCTAGGACTACAGGCTGAGCTGCCTGCACCCAGCAACATTATGTGTGTGTGTGTGTGTGTGTGTGTGTGTGTGTATTTCTTTTTTTTCTTTCTCCCCTTTCTCCCTCCCCTCCCTCTCCCCTCCCCTCCCCCCTTCTTCTTCTTTCCTGGTCTGTGGGCTTGAACTGTGTGCCTGGGCACTGTCCCTGAACTTTTGTGCCTAAGGCTGGCACTCTATCATTTGAGCCACTCCTTTCTTTCTTTTTCTTCTTTGTCCCCTCCCTCTTTTGCTTCCTTCTTCCCTCCCTTCCTCCCTCCCTCCCTCTCTCCCTCCCTGTCTCCCTCCCTCCCTGTCTCCCTCCCTCCTTCCTTCCCTCCCTCCCTCCCTTCTTCCTTCCTTCCTTCCTTCCTTCCTTCCTTCCTTCCTTCCTTCCTTCATTCCTCTTTCTGCTCTCTTTTCCATTCTTGTGCTGCAGTTAAGGCATTCCAAGCTCTGCCCGTGATACCAGAAACTGAAAGTCAATGCTATTGATTTTTTGCACATTAATTTTATATCTTGCTATCTTTTGAAATTCTTTTACTGCTTGAATTGCTCCATCATTGACTTTCTAGGTTTTTCATGTTTGCTATAAAGACATCTGCAACGACATAGCATTTTATTTAAAGTTTTCTTTTCCTTATGCCTTTATTTCTCTGTAGTCCAATTGCTTTGATGTCTTTAAGGTTCTACCACCTCCTAATAGTGCCTTGAACCTAGTGTCAAGCCTTCAGAACATGGGTTTTCAGGAACACTAATCCGAATCACAGCAAACAGTTAAAGATATAATGGGAAACAATGATCCTATATAATTTTTTACAGTTTAATGATAATTTTTTTTCTTTTTTGCCAGTCCTGGGGCTTGGACTCAGGGCCTGAGCACCATCCTTGGGCTTTCCTTAAGGCCAACACTCTACCACTTGAGCCCCAGCACCACTTCTGACTTTTTTCAATGTATGTAGTACCCAGAGTGTCGTGCACGCTAAGCAAGCACTCTACCACTAGGCCAAACTCCCGGCCCCATTTTAGTGGTAAATTTTACCAGAAATATGCAAGACCTTTATGGAAAAAAATAACTCTATGGAAGGCAAAGGAATATAAAGAATATCTCAATAAAAGCTTCTGAGTGGGAAGATACAGAGAGCTCTGTGTGTTGTGTGTGTGTGTGTGTCTGTGTGTGTGTGTGTGTGTGTGTGTGTGTGTGTGTGTGTGTGTGTGTTGTATTGGGTATGAATTCAGGACCTTGTGTTTCTCACTTTTTGCCCCTAAAAATTAGTGCTTTACCACACCCTCACTTCTAGCTTTTTGGTGGCTAATTGGACATTAAGGTCTCATGGAGTTTCCTGTTCAGGTTAGCTCTGAAACTTGATTCTTAGATTTCAGCCTCCTGAGTAACTAGGATTACAAGCATGAACCACTGGTACCCGGATAAACTGGTCATTCTGTATCATGAAATATTTTAACTCTGAATTGCAAGGTAGAAAACATGGGAAAACTTTACGTAACAATCTCTGCACACCATTTTTTTTTTTGTCAGTCCTGAGATTTGAGCTCAGGGCCTTGGGCTTTCTCAAGGCTAACACTCTACTTCTTGAGCCACAACACCACTTCTGCTTTTTTCTGTGTATGTGGTAATAAAGAATTGAACCCAGGGCACATACTCTACCAGTAGGCCACACTCCAGGCCTCTGTACACCATCTTTGTAAATACTTAAAGGAATCTTAATTTCCTATATTGCTAAAGATGTGTAGAAATTTGTATATTTGCTAAAAATGTATAAAATTTTTTGTATCTTTTTGGTGGCTTTGTAAATTAGTTCAACTGTTAAATCAACTTAATAACAGGCAGTAAGCCTTAAAATGTCAATATATTGCCTGCCAGTGGCTTACACCTATAATCCTAGCTATTTAGGAGGTTGACATCTGAGGATCACAGTTTGAAACCAGCTGGAACAGGAGAGTCTGTTGTGACTCTTTTTTTTTTTTTGCCAGTCCTGGGCTTGAACTCAGGGCCTGAGCATTGTCCTTGGACTTTCTCAAGGCTAGAGCTCTACCACTTGAGCCTCAGCACCACTTCTGGCTTTTTTTGTTTTTTCTATGTATGTGGTATCGAGGAATCGAACCCGGGTCTTCGTGCATGCTAGGCAAGCACTTTAACCACCAGGCCAAACTCCCGGCCCTGTTGTGACTCTTATATCCAATTAATTATCAATTAATTATCCAATTAATTATCTTGAGCAAAAATGAGAGAGGTACCCAGGCTTTAAGTTCAAACTCCAGGACTGGTGCACACACACACACACACACACACACACACACACACACACCACACAATGTAGATATTTTTAGCATATTTACACTTCCGTGAAATTTTTGCTTATTAATCTCCTTTAGGAACATGAAAAAAAATACAAATTCTTATGTTTTGTAGATGCTGCTAAAGACTAACCCTGTGCCTGGCTCCTGGGACATTTAATAAATTGTCCTTTGGCTACCAAGCCAATTCAGGTTTTTGCTGTTGTTGACTGTATCTTCTTTTTTTTTTTTTGCCAGTCCTGGGCTTGAGCTCAGGGCCTGAGCACTGTCCTTGAACTTTCTCAAGGCCAGAGCTCTACCACTTGAGCCTCAGCACCACTTCCAGCTTTTTTTTTCCTTTTTCTATGTATGTGGTACCAAGGAATCGAACCCGGGTCTTCGTGCATGCTAGGCAAGCACTTTAACCACTAGGCAAAACTCCCAGCCCTTGACTGTATCTTCTACGTAGGCTTGAACTCAGGGCCTCTCACTGAGCATTTTTACTCAAGGCTTGTTCCCTGCCATCTGAGCAAGAGCTCCACTTTTGGCTTTTTGTTGGTTAATTGGAGGTAAGAGTCTCGCAGACTTTTCTGATCATGTTGGCTTCGTACCTCAGTCCATAGATCTCAGTCTCCTGAGTAGCTAGGATTACAAGTGTGAGCTACAGGGCTTGCTTGTTTGAAATCTTCTGTTGTTGTTGGTTGTAAGGCTTGAACTCTGGGCCTGGGCACTGTTCTGAATTCTTTCTTGATGAAGGTTAGCGTTCTACCACTTGAGCTACAGCGCTATTTTCCTGTCCACAATCTTTTAACCATTTAGAATTCTCTTTCCAAAAAAGGATTTTAAAACAGATTCAAATAACCCTTAATCCTTGGATACATAGCAAGTGATTAATTCATTCAGACTTAAGGCTTTCTAGGAACATGCAAACAATTTAGACAACTGGGAAGCCAAAATGTTCTCTTGACATTAAAGCAAAATTTCAACACCTTCATATACCTGTAAATATTTCTCAATCAGCTCTACTTATATTTCACAAGTTATAAGATGGCATGCATTTTTTCCTACCTTTAAGTCTAAGGAAGTTTCATATTCAGGTTGTTTTAGGTCATTGGGGGCAGGTTATGGTGATTTGCAAGGTGATGATTTAAAACCAAAGGATGAGTTAGCGTCTAAAACTGTTACTATGGAAAAAGTTACTGACTCCATGTAATGGTATGAATTAAATTCCGGATTCAAAAAAAAATATTTAGAAAGAGACCTTTTAACAGATTTTTCTCACAGGGCTCTTTGGAAAATAAATTTGTACAGGTTATCTTTTCTCAGTACCTATGTGGGTATATTAATTAGTAAGATTGCTTTTGGAGATCTAAATAACCCATACTTTGAAATTTCTTTTTCTCAATTATTTGGAGATTTTTCTTTCTTCCACTAGAAAACAAAATATGGTGCCACCTACATGCGTTCTCAAGCATTACATTTGGAGTTTTTCTTCCTACCTTCCTTCCTTTCTCCTTCCTTCCTTCCCTTCCTTCTGTGTGTGTGTGTGTGTGTGTGTGTGTGTGTGTGTGTGTGTGTGTGTACTGAAGCTTGAGTACAGAGCTTTCTGCTCTCCCTTAGCTTTTTCCCTCAAGACTGGTACTACCACTTGAGCTACAGTCCATTTCTGGCTTTTCGATGGTTAATTGAAGCTAAGAGTCTTGGATATTTTTCTGCTCAGGCTGGTTTTGAACCTCAGCCTAAGATCTCAGCTCCTGAATAGTTAAGTCATGAGCCACTGTCACTGGGCTATGCTCATGAAGAAGTACTAGGACGCTGCAGATGAGTTTGACTTACTCCTGTCAAGAGCAAATTTTCAGTCCAGCTGGAAAAATTTCCATTACCAAACAATATTGGGTGTGAAATTTTTCTGGCGCCTGGCTTGAAATTTTTTTCTTTAAGATTTTAAAGTATCAGCCAGGCATGGTGGCTCATGCCTGTAATTCTAGCTACTCAGGAGGCTGAGATCTGAGGATCGTGGTTCAAAGCCAGCCTAGGCACTAAAGATCAAGAGACGCATCTTCTATTAATCACTAGAAAATGGAAGTGGGGCTGTGGCTCCAGGGGTAGGGTGGCAGCCTTGAGCTGAAGAGCTCAGGGACAGCACCCAGGCCCAGAGTTTAAGCTCCATGACCCACCAAAAAAAATAAATAAATAAATATCTTTTTTTTTTTTTTTGGCCAATCTCTGAGCTTGAACTCAGGGCCTGAGCACTGTCCTTGGGCTTTCTCAAGGATAGAGCTCTACCAGTTGAAGTCACAGCACCACTTCTGTTTTTTTTTTTTTCTTCTAAGTATATAGTACTAAGGAGTCAAATCCTGGTCTTCATGCATGCTAGGCAAACACTCTACCCCTAGGCCAAATTCCCGGTCCCTTAGATTAAAGTAGTCGTACAAAGGTGTTTCAACTCAGTCAGCCAGCTCATAATTACAATACATCAGTGTCACTCCTTTATTCTCCCCTATCTTTCTTTCTCTTATTCAAATTTCAAAGTTGTTGGAAAGATATAACAAGTCAACTTCTCAAGAGAAAACTTTTCAAAAGAATTGTTTTTTGTTTTGTTTTGGTTTGTTTTTTTTGGCCAGTCCTGGGCTTGAACTCAGAGCCTGATCATTGTCCTTGGACTTTCTCAAGGCTAGAGCTGTACCACTTGAGCCTCAACACCACTTTTTGCTTTTTTCTATGTATGTGGTACCGAGGAATTGAACCCGGGTCTTCGTGCATGCTAGGCAAGCACCACTAAACGAAACCCCTGGCCCCCAAAAGAAACATATTTATCCTTTAATTTTTTAAATAAATCTTTCTTCTTTAGTAGTGTACCCAGGGCATATGTTCCTAATGGATATTATGTTATTGGTATTATTATGTTGTTGTTATTATTGGTATTAATATGTTTTTGTTTTTGTGACAGTCCTGAGGCTTGAAATTAGGACGTGGGCACTGTCCTTGGTAGCACTCTACCACTTAACATAGCTCCTCTTCTGGTTGTTTTGGGTAGTTAATTGGAGATAAGAATCGTTCAGACTTTCCTGCCTAGGGTGGCTTTGAATGGCGATCCTCAGATCTCAGCCCACTCACTGGCTAGGATTAGAGACATGAACCTCCAACACCCAGCTTACTGATAATGTTTTTGAGGTATAGTCCTGTGGATAGCTAAATGTAGATTGTTTATGGCAGTTCTGGGATTTGAATTCAGAGCTTTGTGCTTAGCAGGCAGATGCTCTACTACTTGAGCCGTGTCTCCAACCCTTTTAATTTACGTATTTTAATTGCTGTATAGTCTTTTATTTTCTTGACAGTTCTGGGACTTGAATTCAAGGCCTGAGTGCTGTCCTTGGACTTTCTCAAGGCAAGAGCTCTATCACTTGAGTCAAGGCATCACTTCTGGCTTTTTCTGTGTATGTGGTACCAAAGGAATTGAACCCAGGTCTTTGTGCGTGCTAGACAAGCACTCTACCACTAGGGCAAACTCCTGGCACCTGCTATATAGTCTTCTATTATGTGATATAGTTGTGTGATTATAATGTAATACCATTTCCTGATGTTAAATACTTGACTTTGCTCTTGTTTTAAAAGAAAACCTTGCTTGGATCAATTTTTCCATTTTGTGAGTTCTCCCTATATTCCTACAAATGCCATTTATTGTAAGGTAGTGACTGAGGGTCTGGACTGCCCAATCTGTGTATCATTATTCTTGGAATTGGGAGTGTTTCTTAATTTATCTCTATATTGGTTTAATCCTCTGTGACTAGTAATAGTACTTTCAGTGATTTCTTTCAGCATATTTGAAGGTAAATACCTCATTGCCTTCCAGCGTTTACTATTCTGATAATAAGTAAGATGAAATTCTTTGGTAGATAGTCTATTTTTTCCCTATCATAGGTTTTTGTTCCTAATGGTCTCGAGTTTTACTGTAATGTCTCTTAATATGGAATTCATTTTTAAAATTATTTCCTACTCAGTATCTAATGTGTATGATAATGTATTTATTTCTTCATTTTTTTTGCCAGTTGTGAGGCTTGAACTCAGGGCCTGAGCACTGTCCTTGGACTTTTCTCATAGCTAGAGCCACTTGAGCCACAACAGCACTTCCAGCTTTTTTCCTATGTATGTGGTACCAAGGAATCAAACCCAGGGCTTCGTGCATGCTAGGCAAGCACTCTACCACTAGGCCACACTCCCGGCCCTATTATTTCTTCATTCTTTTTTTTTGCCAGTCCTGGGCTTGAGCTCAGGGCCTGAACACTGGCCTTGGACTTTCTCAAGGCTAGAGCTCTACCACTTGAGCCTCAGCACCACTTCTGGCTTTTTTCTATGTATGTGGTACCGAGGAATCGATCCCGTGCCTTCGTACATGCTAGGCAAGCACTTTAACCACTAGGCCAAACTCCCGGCCCTATTTCTTCATTCTTGAAAAATTGTCTGACATTATTTCTCTTCTATATCTATTCTTCCTTCCTCTTTTCCTTCCTTCCTTTTTTCTCTTCTTTTCAATCTTTTCCTCCCTCCCTCCCTTCCTCTCTTCCTTTCTTTCCTTTCCTTCCTTCTTTCTTCAAACTCGGGACCTTAAGCTTCTAGGGAAATACTCTACCACTGAGTTTAAACCCCCAGCCTTTGACCTTTTTGGTAGATCTTTCAATAATAGCTCAGGCTGACCTTGAACTGACTAGGTGTCCCAGGTTGGCCTGGATCTCATGATTCTTCTGCCTCTACCTCTTTAGTGCTGGGATTATAGGGTTGAGTCACTATGCTTATGATACCCATTCTTATTGAGTTTTCCATTTCTCTGGTCATATTTAATTTTTTCCTCCAACAGACCCCAATTTTCTATAGAATCTCTTTTAGAAATAGCATTTTAAGAGACTGGGAGTTTGGCCTAGTGTAGAGTGCTTGCCTAGCATGCATGCATGAAGATCCAGGTTCAATTCCTCGGTACCACATACATAGAAAAAGCCAGAAGTGGTGCTGTGGCTCAAGTGCTAGAGCACTAGCCTCTAGCCTTGGGAATTCTAAGGACAGTACTCAGGCCCTAAGTTCAAGCCCCAGGACTGGCAAAGAAATAAAAGACGGCCTGGCACAGTGGCTCACACCTGTAATCCTAGTTACTCAGGAGGCTGGGATCTGAGGATCGAGGTTCAAAGCCAGTTCAGGCACTAAAGTCCATGAGGCTCTTATCTTCAATTAACCACTAGTGGCTTAAGGGGTAGAGAGCTCCCCTTGCCCCAGCCCAGAGTTCAAGCCCCATGACTGATGGGAGTAAGGAGAAAGAAAAAAGAAAATAGTATTTTAAGACAGGTGTTGGTGGTTCATGCCTGTAATTCTAGCTACTCAGGAACTGAAATGTAGGATCATAGTTTAAAACCAGGCTAAGCAGGAGACAGATTGTGAGATTTTTACCTCTAATTAACCAGTAAACAGCAACCACCACCAGGAGTGGAGATTTAGCTCAAGTGCTAGAATCCCAGAGTTGAACAAAAATGCCAAGTTGAGAGAGCAAAGGCCTTGAATACAAGTCCGAGGACCAGCGCCACACACATACATACACACTAGAAATGGCATTCTCATTTTCTTTCTGGGGGCAGTATCATGTGCATTTCTCTGAGACTACTCACCCCTCCCCTCTCTCTTCTGACCTCACAAATTGTTTCCTGCTTGTCAATATTCAGGACTGAAGATTCTCTTGGGTGACTGGAAACCCTGGTCATCCATATTCAAGAGTGAACAACTGACAGCTGATAGGAAGCTTCCAGGAGTTAGATAACAGATAGAAGTTAGATAGCCACAGCTTGGCTTCTCTTGTATTGTTGTTAATTGGAGATAAGAGTCTCCAGGACTTTTCTGCTTTTGAACTGCAATCCTAAGATCTCAACCCCATTGACTAGCTAGGATGACCCAACTGAGCCAGGCATACTTGACTCCCCTTTTTTCTTTCCTTCTTGAAATTGTTATTATAAAGGCGATGTATGGTAATAAGTACAGGCAATTAGCCAGGTAATAGGTACATTTCTTTTTGGACAATGTTACTCCTTCTCTCATTCTGTCTCAGTTTTTCCCTCCCATCCCAACCCAAAAGTTGTATACTTCATTTTCCACAAGTGTCTAGTAAGTAGCATTTGTTTCGCTTTTCTTGAACATTGGATTCTAGCTGCTGCAAAAAGTCCAAAGAAGCAGCCAGATGTGCCTCAGCATTAAAAGTTGAAGGCATACATATCTAGAGTAATTGGAGAATGTTCTAGAGTAAGGAAACTCCTACAAACACAGCTCAGTTCTTAGCACCAAACTGTTTACTCCCTGTTTCACCCTCAGCCCTTGCTGACCTGGACTCAGGTCAGACAATGGAGCCTGGACATGTGGCAGGGATTTCCTGGTCTTCAGGAGAAGAAAGGAATGTTCACATACAGAGTTGCTGTGAGCAGAAAGATCGAAAGGGCTTCAGGCAGGAGTAGCTTCTGTGTGTTGTGAAAACTCTCAGAAGCCCTAGGATCTGTTCTCAAGTATGCTGATAGATCTGTAATCGAAAAACCATGTTTTTATTAGGGTATATCAGTCCCCAAAACCCTTGGTTATATTTGTTTTGCTAAGTTGTTGGTGTTTCTGCTTATACCCCATAATATATTTTATTTATGATTTTTTGGCTGGTCATGAGACTTGAACTCTAGACCTGGGTCCTGTCCCTGAGCTCTTCAGCTCAAGGCTACCGCCCTATCCCTTGAGCCACAGCCCCATTTCTGGTTTTCTGGTGGTTAATTGGAGATAAGAATCTCACGGACTTTAGTAGTGCCTGGGCTGGCTTTGAACCTCGTTCTTAGCCTCCTGTGTAGCTAGGATAATAGGCATGAGCCATTGGCGCCCAGCTTAGATAAATCTTTTTAGTTATTTTTATTTTTGTTGGTCGTGGGGCTTGAACTCTAGGTATGGGAGCTGAGCATTGTCCTTGGGCTTTCTCAAGGTTAGAGCTCTGCCACTTGAGCCACAGCACCACTTCCAGCTTTTTCTCTGTGTGTGGTACTGAGGAGTTGAACATGCTTCGTACACGCTAGGCAAGCACTCTACCACTAGGCCCCTGCATCTCAGTCTTCCAAGTAGCTAGAATTATAGGCACGAGTCACCAGTGCCAGGCTTCCCATAATAGATTTAATATCAAAATACTGGAGCTTTCTTTTGTGGTATATGGATTTGTCTGAAACTGGGAAAGGCATTTTCCATTGACTTTGTGGTTAAAAGGAATCTCACAAATCTCTCTTTCTCTTCTAGATCTGCTTCTTTTCCTATCTTCCTGCCAATCCACTGTGAACCTCAGGCTAGCAAATGTACTTCATCCGTAGCCTCGGGGTCTCAGTGATCTTCCTATGAGGAAAGCAGGAGGTCAGGGCTGTTCCACAACTGCTCTTCATCCTGGCACTGGATGAGGCTGCAGCTTACTGTTTGTTTTTCTTTTTCTTTAGGGCTCTTTCCGCAGACGTGAGAGGTAGAAAAGCATCAGAGATTAGTGTGGTAGAAAACTGCAAAATTGAAAATAAATATGGGTTAATTTTTTAGGTTCCCTTACATTGATGATGATGATGATGATGCCCATGACCATGACGACGACGACGACAATGACGACGATGACGACAACAACAACTCCAGTGGTTCAGACACATGCTGAAGTTTGAGAATCTCTAGCAGAAAGACCATTTGCTTTGTAAAGTTCTCTTGTTATTATAAAGGTGACCTAGAGAGGGGTTACACTTACACAAGTCAGGTAAAGAATATATATATATATATATATATATATATATTTTAATCTTGTATTTATCTTTTTCAAGTTTTCTTGAAATTGTTAATATAAAGCTGATGTACAGAGTGGTTTCAGATAGCTAAGTCAGATAAAGAGTACATTTCTTTGTGGACATTGTCACCCCTTCCCTCGCTCTCTCTCAGTTTTTCTCTCTCATCCCCCCACACAGCTGTATGGTTCATTTTCTAGTGTCTAGTGAACACCAGTGCTTCATTTCTTCACCCTTTGTTCCTTCATTTCTGTGCCCCCTCTTACATTCCTAAAGACAAATGAACAAACAAGTGGTGGCGTGCTTGCCTAGCATGCACGAAGACCTGGGTTCGATTCCTTGGTACCACACACTTAGAAAAAAAAAAAGCCGGAAGTGGTGCTGAGGCTCAAGTGGTAGAGCTCTAGCCTTGAGAAAGTCCAAGGACAGTGCTCAGACCCTCAGCTCAAGCCCAGGACCGGCAAAAAAAAAAAAAAAAAAAAAAAAAGCAGTAAAGAAGAAATCCTCTCGTTTCTATTTCCTAGAGTTTATTTCGATAAATCTTATTTTATATGATCAGAAGCACATAGGCATTGTGCCTTTGTATTCCTCTCCTAAGAGAATACTCCTTTGGTCTCACTGTGTGTGAATATCTAGAGTCCTCTATAATTTATCATGTCCCAGTATTTTAGATCTTGCTTTTGCATATGAGAGAAAAATGTGCCATTTGTCTCTCTGAGCCTGGCTTACTTCACTTAACGCAATTTGTTCTAGGTCCATGGCTGTGTAAAATTCCATGGTGTATAGGTACCACAATTTTTGGATCTATTCATCTATTTATTTTAGGACATGTGGGTTGCTTCCATAACTTGGCTATTGTGAATAGTGAAGCAATGAGCATGGATGTGCAAGTGTCTTTATGGTATTCTGGTTTGTGATGTTCTGGGTAGACACCCAGGAGTCACAGGCTGGATCATAGGAAGATCTGGGTTTTGGTTTTTTTTTTTTTGCCAGTCCTGGCCCTTGAACTCGGGCCTGAGCACTGTCCTTGGGCTTTTGTCTCAAGGCTAGAGCTCTACCACTGGCGCCACAGCACCATTTCCAGCTTTTTTCTATGTATGTGGTACCGAGGAATCGAACCCCGGGTCTTTGTGCATGCTAGGCAAACACTCTACCGCTAGGCCAAACTCCTGGCCCCCTTTTAGTTTTTTGAGGAACCTCTAGACTGCTGACCATAGTGGTTGTACTAGTTTACATTCCCACCAGCAGTGCAACAGGGTTCCTTTTCCCCTAAGAACTATTTTCTTTTCTTTTCAATTTTTTTCCTTTTAAAAACTTGTAATTAATAGAAGGGTTACATTATATTCACCAGATAGAAGGTGCATTACTTCACAAACATTGATCCCCTTCTCATGTTTTTGTCCTATTTCTGTACCCTCCTCCCCTCCCCTCATCTTGTTTTCCCCCCTTCCCTATCTTATTTCAAATAAATAAATAAACATACATACAATATACCAGTTAACAAGGTAAGATACTGTAACAATATGAGAATAATCAAGGGGCAACAAAAGAGATGAGAAATAATATAGTACATTAAGAACAACAATCATACATTCTATGGCTCTTGTTTCCATATCCTGGAGGTCCTTTCATTTAGCCTCATCCTAGATGGCCTTATGTATCTAGGTTTTTCCCTATTGTAATCCTCTGCTAGGAGAGTCCAAGGTTTATACTGATTATGATAAATGAGGGAAACCATTGAGCCTATGTTATTTTGAGTCTGGCTTACTTCACTTAATATGATTTTTCCCAAGGACTATTTTTTTTTTGCCGGTCCTGGGCTTGAGCTCAGGGCCTGAGCACTGTCCTTGGACTCTCTCAAGACTAGAGCTCTACCACTTGAGCCTCAGCACCTGGGTCTGAGTGCAAAGTGAGCACTCTACCACTAGGCCAAACTCCCAGCCCCCAAGGACTATTTTCTTAACCAACACAGACAGATCAGACAGTATCAAAGAATTTGGGTGTTTCTTGGGGTTCTTTGCCAGTGGCCACATCTAACAAAACTTTTATCATCCTATGACTAAAGCCTAGGTTCTTAGAACTAGAGGTATGCCTCAAGTGGCAGAATGTCAGCCTTGAACAAAAAAGCTAAGTGAGAGTAAAAAGCCCTGAGTTCAAGCCTCACATACACACACACACACACTTCTAAACACAATTCCAGGGTGTGTATATAATTCACCAGCTTAAGTTGTAATCCTGGTTCTATCCCTTCTTAGCTATAAAAAATTGGGCAAATTATTTTTTGAACCTCTCAGCTTTCCTATCTATTAGATGCTCTTAAATCATATTGTCACAGACCTCCAGTGCTCAGTGCATGAATCTGAAGTTGTCAGTTATTTGACTTCACCTGAACTTGAAGCAACTCAATTACATTTCAAAGACACCAGGCTTGGTGCTTGGTGGTGGGGATAAGGGGACCCCAGCACCATGTTATACCACATTTTGGTATCTTCAGGCTCTGAGACATACATTGCTACTATCCTATGGCTTTGAAAGTTGCACCAAGGGCAGGCAAGTCTTCAGCCATGGAGGATGGGGTGGAGTGGATGGAAGAGGAGACAGCAGCTGAGCTCGCCAGTCTAGTGGATCCACACTTACAGGAAGACTAGACATAGCAGTCTCACAGAAGTACTTCTTTCTGCTCATGCTGACTTTTCCCTGCTCTATCAGTTTTCATTTCATAAAACTGACAATATCCCAGGTGATAATATTGATGGATGTGAAACTGAGTAGCTGAAGGATAAAAGCCACCGGCGCTGTGGCGACATCTGGCCGCCTGGCACAGACGTCATGCAGCCGCCCTTCACCCCATGGAATGCTGACTGCTGTTAGAATGCACCATGTGTAAGGTTCACAATGATGGGGCAAGGGGCTGAACCCAGCCTGTGGCTGCTGAGCTGAGGTGAAGCCCCAATCCAAGGATTTGGAATCACACTTGGAAAGCACTACTCTTCAGTGTGATCCTCAGAGAGCAAAAGGGATGGATAATGGGAGATAGATGCGTGGACAGCTGAGAAGGCAGAGCTGTAACTTCTTCCCAGAATGCCCTCAGTGGTGAAAGGTACAGTGAGGGCAGTGCCTTTTATCTACAGATTTCAAAGTTCTTGATGTGAGTCAGTCTTTCCTCGTCCAAAGCAATAGTTCCTATTTGTCCAAACCTGAAGCGAGTGTCGTGGGATGGCATCGCAGGTTACAGAGTGAGTAAGCAGGTATTCACCTGTCCACAGCTTGTGCCCTGGCTGAGCTTGTGGTCCAGGGGTGGTCAAGGAAGGAAGTAGGGTCTGAGAACAACGAGGTACTGAAAGGTCTCCCATTTCGAGCTGCACACAAAGTATTGAATAAATTCAAATTTTTTGAGCACAAGGTCCTGAATTCAAATCCCAATGTCACATAGAAGAAAATCAGACTTCTGGCCAAACCATTTTTTAATGTTATGGATCAAGCCAGCATCTCACTGAGTTAGGCAAGTAGTCTAACACTGGGCTATATGCCCCAGACTCTTAATTTCTGACCAGGTGCACAGGCCCTGAGTTCAAACCCTAGGCAAGCAAAACAAAAAATAATGTAAGCCAAGGACTGGTGGGTCATGCCTGTAATCCTAGCTACTCAGGAGGCTGAGATCTGAGGATGGCCCGGACAGGAAAGTCAATGAGCCCCTATCTCCAACTAACTACTGAGAAAAAGCTGGAAGTGGCACTGTAGCTCAAGTGGTAGCCTTAAGCAAAACTCAGGGGCAGTGCCCAGGCTATGAGTTCAAGTCCTAAGACTAACATCAATCAATCAATCAATCAGTCAATCAATCAATCTCAGAGACAACATCCAGACCCTAAGTTCAAGCCCATCATCCTAAAAATCATATATTCACATATTCACAATTTAGGCCAGAAGTATTTGTAAGAGAAAGATTTTCATAGGGAAAGAAACTATCTAAAAACTGAGAAAAATGGAAGGGTTAAAAAAAACTTAAAATACATAGATTTAAGCCAGGTGTACTGTTGCATTCTTGTAATCCTAGCACTTGGGTGTCGGAGGCAGGGGGAAGAATGTGTGTTTGAGGCCAGCCTAAGGTATAGAATCTCAAAAATAAAAGGGAGGAGGTAGATGTCTTTTAATCCTACAAGACCTAGCTTCTCAAAGGTTGCATGGCTATTTCCAGTGTTTGATGTCTATAGTTTATTAAGGAGTTGAGGCCAGGTGCCTACCGCTCATGCCTATAATCCTAGCTCCTTAGGAGGCAGAGATCTGTCTTCAAGCCAGAAGACAAATCCATGACTTTTTTTTTTTGTCAGTCCTAGGACTTGAACTTTGGGCCTGGGCACTGTCCCTGAGTTGTTCAGCTCAAGGCTAACGCTTTACCTCTTGAGCCACAACACCACTTCTGGTTTTCTGGTGGTTAATTGGAGATAAGAGTCTCACAGACTTCTGTGCCTGGGCTGGCTTTGAACTGCAATCCTCGGATCTCAGCCACGGGAGTAGCTAGGATTAGAGGTGTGAACCACCAGTGCTGGCAAATCCATGGCATATTTGTCTCCAATTAACCAACAAGAATCTGGAAGCAGAGCTGTGACTCAAGTGGTAAAACACCAGCCATGAGCAAAAAAATGAGAATGAGCTGGGCACCACTTTCTGTAATCACAGCTAGTCAGGAAAGCTGAGATCTCAGATTTACAGTTTGAAGCCAGCCCAGGTATGAAAATCTGTGAGACTCTTATCTCCAACTAACTATCAGAAGAGCTAGAAGTGGAGCTGTGGTTCAAGTGGTAGAGCACTTGTCTTATGCAAGAAAGCTCAAGGACAGCACTCAAGCCCTGACTTCAAGCCCCAGCAATGGCACAAGAAGAATGATAATTAAAAAAAAAAAAAAAGCTCAGGGACAATGCCCAGATTCTGAGTTCAACCCCCAGGAATGGTACACACACACACACACACACACACACACACACACACACACACACACACAGAGTGCTATGCTAAGTTGCGATGGATGGATGTATAGTCACTTAGGTCAAAGGCCCATGAAGTTATATTGCCTAGTGATGCCACTAAAGCCATCTTGGCTTGCACAAGTGCACACTGAGGTTTGCAACTGACAGTGCCCAAACATGTCTGCCTCTCGCAGACATGCTTTTTGCAGCACAGGAAGCTGGCACCCTTATTTTCCAGCTGCATGTCTTTCAGCTGCATGTATTCAGGCTTCTTCCCACAGGTGCTTGCCTGCGACTCAGGAGACAGGTGATACAGGGATCCCCACGGTGCTTTCTGGAGGCAGCTGAGGCTGAGGAAGTCTGTTGGAAGTCTGACACAACCATGTTAAGGGCACAACATTTTTTTTTTGTCAGCTGTGGGGCTTGAACACTATCCCTGAGCTCTTCAGCTCAAGGCTACCCCTGAGCCACTCTGCCACTTCCCATTTTCTGGTGGTTAATTGGAGATAAGACTCTCACTGACTTTTTGTGCCTGGGCTGGCTTTGAACCAGGATCTCAGATCTCAGCCTCCGGAGTAACTAGGATTACAGGCAAGAGCCCTTAGCACCTGTCTGGCTAGTTTATTTCTGTTGTTTTTGTTTTGTTTTGTTTTAGTGGCACTAGGACTTGACTTCAGCCTTGCATTTGCTCTGCTGGTGCTCCACAATCAGTGTCACACCTCCAACCTGCTTTGGAGATGTGTAAAACCATGGTGACACCCCTTTGATCCATTTATATGCATTCTCCCTCTCCTACCAGCAACAAAATGGAATAACAGGACTATAAAAGAGGTCCTGTCAGCCAGCCCAGGCAGGAAGAAGGTCCATGACACTCTCATTTCCAATTAACCCCCAGAAAACCAAAGGTGGAGCTGTGGCTGAAAGTGATCAAGTTCTAGCCTTGAACAGAAGAGCGCAGGGACAGCACACAGGCCCTGAGTTCAAACCCAAGTGACAAGCAAGGGAGAAAGAGATGGGGGGGAGGGAGGGAGAAAGAGAGAGAGAGAGAAAGCAAGCAAGCCAGAAAGAGAAAATGTGTGTGTGTGTGTGTGTGTGTGTGTGTGTGTGTGTGTGGTTGAATAGGAGAGCGGAAATAGTCAAAACAGCGTGTGTGTGAACTTGGAAGCAGGAAGTTTTTTGAAATTGGCTTGGGAAAGAAAAGGGAGACTCAAAGAGGGGGTGAGTTTGGTTAAGGTACATTGCATATACATGTGAACATGTCAACACAAAGCTTCCTTATGCAACAAACTGAGCCTAATAAAAAAATGTGGGATGAAAAGAAAGCATTGGAAGAAGAAGAAAGTTTTAACTATTCCGAGTTGAGTCCAATAGGAATGTTTGAAGAAATGACTGGATCAGGCTTTGTGCTGGGTTCTAGAGATAAATGAACAGACATCATTTCTAGCCTTGAATAGCTGGCATCGCAGGAGAGAGCGGCCCTGGCATGCATACAAACCATCACTGCATGCCAACAACAGTGCCAGGGTCTTCAAGCTGCAATAAAACTACAAACATACCTTTTAAATCCATATTTAGGAGTAAACAGAATGATGTACGATTTTCCAAAAGAAAAGCCAATTTGTAAAGCTTATAATTTAGATGAATACATAGTTATCAACAAGAAAAGCCAATTTACAAAGCTTACAATTTTAAATGAATGGAAAAAATTGTGTCTCTGCTGTATACAAATGCCATATTTATTTTAATTGATATGTTTTGGATAGCATGGTACACAGAAATTAAATATTGCCATGTGATTTCTTCTCCTCCTCCTTTTCCTTCTCCTCCTCCTCCTGTGCCAGTACTGGGTGCTTGAATTTAGTTTTATCCCTTAGCTTTGTTCACACAAGGCTGACTACTTAAGGTACAGCTCCATTTCTGGCTTTTTTGGTAGTTAGAGATAAGAATATGTCAGGTTTTAGATACATAAGGCCATATAGTATGACCCTAAATGAAAGGACCTCTAGGATATAGAAACAAAAGCCATATAATGAGTGATTGTTGCCCTTAATGTACTATGTTATCTCTCATCTCATCATATTGTTACTGTATCTCACTTTGTTATCTGATATATTGGATATATTTGTATTTGGTTATTTGAAAGTGGATAGGGAAGGGGGGAAACCAAGATAAGGGGTAGGGGTGATGGGAGAGGGAAATGGGGACCAAGACATGAGAAAGGGTATCAATGTATGTGAATTAATGCACCTTCTATCTGGCAAATATAATGTAACACTTCTATTAATTACAATAATATATATATATATATAAAGAATGTCAGGTTTTTCTGCCTGGGAGGGCTTCAAACTCTGATCCTCAGATCTCAGCCTCCTGAGTAGCTGGGATTCTAAGTAGAAGTCACCTGCTTCTTTTGTTTTTGAATTAGCATGTATTCGTAGTAGGAGGGGGGTTCACTGAGATGATTCCATATATGCATACAGTAGGCTTTGACAAGCCACCCCTCTATTCTATTTTCATTCTCTCTCTCTCTCTTCACTCTTTTCCAAGGAGTACTTGGTGAGTGTCATTAGGCTATCTCCATAAATACCTATACATATGCATGTATGCACATATATATTTACATATATACATAAATATTAATATATGTAATCCTCTTTATAGTAATATTCTTTGATCCTCTTTACAATATACTTTCCTTTCTCCCTTCCTGATTTCTTCTTTTTCTTAAAAAGCTTCCTTTTTTCCTTGATAAATTTATTATCCTTTGAGGCAGACATGCAGTTGATGTAGTGGATCATGTCTGTAATCCCAGCATTTAAGAGGCTGGGGTAGAATAATCATGTGTTCTGGGCTTGGCCACACAGGAAGACTCGGTCACAAAAGAAACCTAAATGAAAGAAACAACAAAGCTGGGCACTGGTGGCTCACGCCTGTAATCCTAGCTACTCACGAGGCTGAGATCTGAGGAGCAAGGCTTGAAGCAAGCTTTGGAAGAAAGGGCTATAATTTTCTTATCACCAATTACCTAGCAAAAAGCCAGAAGTAGAGGTGGAGTTTAAGTAGGGGAGCTCCAGCCTTGAGTGAAAAGGCCAAGGGAGAGTACCGAGCGGAGTTCAAGACCCAGTGCTGACACAAAAGAGAGAAAGAAAAGAAAGGAAGGAAGGAAGAGAAAAAGTGAAGGTGAACAATGGGAGAGGACAGGGCTTGGTTAAGAGGAAATGGTAAGATTCATTTTGGAAAGGCTACGCTTTGGCTGGTGCAGGGTACACAGCCGTAGTCTACTTGTCGTTTTGGAGCTCAGAAGAGCACTCTGGGCTAGAGTTAGGAAAGGTGAGCTGTCAATGATGCAGTACGAAATGGAGGTAAGTGTGGAATGGCGAGCATGTGGAAATAGCAGTCAGCTGGTGAGAGAGGCTCCAGACTTGAGAAACCCTTCAAGATTCCCCGCCCCCCGCTCAGTACTGGAGCTTGAACTCAGGGCCTGGGCTCTGTTCCTGAGCTTTTTCATTCAAGGCTACCAGTCTACCACTTTGAGCCACAGCACCACTTCTGATTTGCTGGAAGTTCATTGGAGATAAGAGCCTCATGGGCTTTTTTTTTTTTTTTTCCTGGTCTGGCTTTGAACCATGATCCTCAGATCTCAGCCTCCTGAGTAGCTAGGATTAAAGGTGTGAGCCATCAGTTCTAGGCCACTAATAAACTTCCTATTGCTAATGATTGGCCTATTCTGGGTATTTTAATATATGTAATAAAAGATATATAATCTTCGGTATCTGACCTTTTACTTAGACTTTTTTTTTTTTTTTTGCCAGTCCTGGGCTTGAGCTCAGGGCCTGAGCACTGTCCTTGGACTTTCTCAAGGCTAGAGCTCTACCACTTGAGCCTCAGCACCACTTCTGGCTTTTTTCTATGTATGTGGTACTGAGGAATCGAACCCAAGTCTTTGTGCATGCTAGGCAAGCACTCTACCACTAGGCCAAACTCCCGGCCCTACTTAGACTGTTTTTAAGGTTCATCCATGTTGCAACATGTATGGCTACTTAATTTCTTTTCCTAGGTAAATACTATCCCTGCTGAATATATACACTGCATGTCTACCTACTCTTTGGTTAGTGAAGTTTTGGGTCACTTTCACTTTGGAATTGTTATGTATGATAAACTGATGCTATTTGTGTACAAACTGTTAAGATGCAGGTTTTCAATGATGTATAGATCTGAAAGTACCATTGCTAATCCTTAATATTTTGAAGATTCCCCAGAGTGTTCAGAGAAGCTGCACCATTTTACATCCCCAACAGCAGCTGGTGTAACTGGGTTCCAAGTTCTTCACAGCCTTGCCAACACGTGTGTTTGCATGTGCATGTGCATGCTTGGAGGTGTGCATGTGTATGCACGTGTGCCAGTCCTGGAGATTGAAATAGAGGTCTGATGTGATCTCTTGGCTTTTCTCCTCAAGGCTGGCTCTTTACAGTTGAGCTATAGCTCTACATTTGGCTTTTTGCTGGTTAATTGGAGATGAGAATCTCATGGACTTTTCTTCCTCGATTGGCTTCAAATCTAGATCCTCAGATCTTAGGCTCCTTAGTAGCTTGGATTGCAGTCACAGAGTCACATAGTCCCCAGCCTGCTTGCAGCTTTCTTAGTGGGTGTGAAGTGCAATCTCCTTGTAGCTTTGATTTGCATTACTCAAGTGACTAATGATATTAGTAATGATTTTTTATTATATTTTTTATTGTAATTAATAGAAGGGTTACATGGTATTTGCCAGATAAATGGTGCCTTAATTACCACACATTGATACCCTTTCACATGTCATGGTCCCCATTTCCCTCCCCCCTCCCCCACCCCTCATCTTGTTCCTCCCCCTTCCCCCCTTCCCTATCCAATTTCAGATGACCAAATACAATTATATCCGATATATCAGGTAACAATGTGAGGTAATGTAACAATATGAGATAACCAAGGGACAGTAGAAGTAATGAGAGATAACATAGTGCCTTAAGAACAACAATGATTAATTATATGGCTTATGTTTACATCATATTTTAAATGACAAGTTTAACAAACAATTGTTCAAGGAGGAAATCTCTAATTACATTCTCTGGGACTTAGTCTTTAGAACTTAATCAAAATTAGGCTAACGGTTTGTATGTCATAGAAACATATCAGTTTATGAAATAAAACATTATGATTATAGAGTCATAGGGTTTTTTTTGTCTATATAGTTATGTTTGTATTTCCATTACCATGTCCATAGCTTTGGGTATGCAGTTTATTAGTAATGATTTTTATGGGCTCATTGTTCATTTGTGTATCTTTCCTACATCATTCTCTACTTTTAAATGATCCTTTTGTTGCATAGTAAGAGCTCCTTATGTGTATGAAAGTTTATCAGATATATGGCTCACAAATATTCTTTTCCCATCTTCTTTTTTTGCCGTTGTTTTTGTTTTTGTGGCCAATCCTGGGGCTTGAACTCAAGGCCTGGGCACTATCCCTGAGCTTCTTTTGCTCAAGGCTAGCATTCTGCCATTTGAGCCACAGCGTCACTTCCAGCCTTTTCTGTTTATGTGGTACTGAGGAATTGAACCCACGCTTTGTGCATGCTAAGTAAGTCCTCTACCCCTAAGTCACCTTCCCAGCTCTTTCCCTTCTTATACTTTCTAAACATTGAATTACAAAAGTTAAATAATGATTTTTTTTCTTTTCAATTTTTCTGGTACTGAGTTTGAACTTAGAGCTTTGGACTCAATCACTTTCTTGCTTGTCTGCCACTTTACCTATCATTTGAGACACATTTCCAGGCCAGCTTTTTGCTAACTATTTTTGGAGTCTCCAAAAATAACAGTTAATATTATTATAACTTACTTTTAATTAATATCTTACTAACATATAACATATATGTAGAAACTGTACAACTCCATACCTGCATTAAATGCCATTTATGTTATAAACTTAGAAGAAAATGATAAAAAAAAAATTTTGCTTTAAATGTGTGTGTGTGTGTGTGTGTGTGTGTGTGTGTGTGTGTACCCACATACGCGCACATGTGCTGGTCCTGAGGCTTAAACTCAAGGCCTTGGGGCTGTCTCTGAGTTTTTGTGCTTAAGGCTAGAACTTGAGAAAAAAGGATAAGGGCCGCAAGTGTGGCCTAGAGGTAGAGTGCTTGCCTAGCATGCATGAAACCCTGGGTTCAATTTCTGGGTACTGAAAGGCAGGCCTCTTGCCACAAATGGTCAAGTTTTGAACACTGGAAGTTCTTAAAAGAAATGAGAAATGCCACTTCAGTGGACACACTAGGAAGAAAGTGAAGCTGCCTTATTGCTAATACAGAAAAAAACTTGTTCAGGATGGAAATCCCAACCAGCCATAACATGTAACCTAAAGCAAGGCCCCAACTGTCTTCCATTCTATGAAGGGTATCTATACAAGAGGGTGGTTTTTGTTTTCACTGTTGAGGTTTTGTTCTTGGAGGTACTGGGACTAGAATTTAGAGCTTTGCACCTTTTCACTTTAGTTGTTTTGCAGATAGGGCTCTTCATTTTTGCCCAGTCTGGCCTGGACTGTGATCCTCCTATTTATGTCTCTAGCATAGGGTCTTGAATATGACTTTCCCCTCTGCCCCCAGCAAGAAACAGCAATATCTCTGCCTCCTGAGATCTCTAGCTAGGATTACAACCATGAACCACCATGCCTGGCCTCTCAAGGAAAAGAGTAGCTACACATCTGTCAAGGATGATGCAGATGTATATTTGATGACCTGGAAAAACGTTCAAGATGTGTTGCTGAGCAAAGAAAAGGTTGCAAAGAAATAAATAAAGCATGATCCAGTTTTAGTAACTGATGTAAGTTTTTAAAATTACATTTTCATTTTTAATTGTAGAATGGCCAAGATTCTGAACTGAGACAATGACAGATGCTGGCGGGGTTGTGGAGAAAAAGGAACCCTACTACACTGCTGGTGGGATTGTAAACTAGTTCAGCCACCCTGGAAAGCAGTGTGGAGGTTTCTTAAAGAACTGAAAATTGACCTTCCCTACCATCCCACCATACCACTCCTGGGCATCTACCCTGAACATCATAACCCAGGATATGATAAGGACACCTGCTCAGCTATGTTCATCTCTGCACTATTCACAATAGCCAGACAATGGAAACAATCCAGATGCCCTACTGCAGATGAATGGATACAGAAAATGTGGTATCTATACACAATGGAATTCTACATAGCCAACAGACAAGATAAAATAATGGCATTTGCTGGGAAGTGGATGAATCTAGAGAGAATCATGTTGAGTGAGACAAGTCAAGACCTAAGGAACAAAAGGCACATGGTATCCTTAATATGTGGACAGTAAATCCAAACAGTACAAGAGCAATGACTCAATATTTGTGTACCTAATGTTATGGACATGGTAGTGGAGATATAAACATAACTACATAGACATAAAAATCTATGATGGGCTATATGCTCTATAGACATAATGTTTTATTATATAGATTAGTATGTATCTATGACATACAAACCCTCAGCTTAATTTTAATTATGTTCTGAAATCTAAGTGCCAGTGATTGTGTATAGAGAGTCCCTTCGTGAATACTAGTTTGTTAAACATGACATTTGAAATATGATGTAAAAGTCCATGTTAATAAATTCTTTAATAAAAAATTAACAAAAAAGATACAAGTTGAGCAATCCATAACACAATTTTGTAAATATACCAGTACCATGAAAATGAATTATTCAACTGAAGAATAAAAACTTCCAATAAAAAATTATACTTTTCATTTGTATTTGTTTTTATAAAGGAGATATACGGAGTTGTGAACATTACATAGAATAGGTTATGGGTACATTTCTTTTGGGACATTGACCCCTTCCCTTGCTTTCTCCTGTCCATGCCCACAAGTTTTAGAGTTCATTTTCAACATGGTGTCTAATGAGTGCCATTATTGCATTTGTTCACTCTTGGTGCCTCTGTTTCTCCTGAAATTCATTTCAATAAATATTATTTTTACAAGACAATTTTTTTTTTTGCCATTCCTGGGGCTTGGGCTCAGGGTCTGAGCACTGTCCTTGGGCTTTCTCAAGGCTAGAGCTCTACCACTTGAGCCATAGCACCACTTCTGGCTTTTATTTTTTACATGTAAATGGTACTGAGGAATCGAACTCTGGGCTTCGTGCATGCTAGTCAAGCACTCTACCACTAGGCCACATTCCTGGCCCCACAAAGTAACTTTTAATCACATCAATATAACTGGTGATATATAAACTCACACAGCAAAAAATACTTATAGCGAGCTTCTTGACCAAGGAGGCCCTCAGATGGTGGAGATAACCCTTGTCTTTCTTGCTTCTGCCATGATCACAGCAAAGGGTAGGACTGCTTAACCACGGAGTCTTTTTTCTGAGACCCCTTTCTTGCTACACTCCAGTGCAGCACATGGAAGCCACACCTGTGCTGCAACTCTGGGTCTCAGATTCAAACTATATATCAATGGGAAGATGGTTTATTTCCAGAGTTTCTTTCAGCCCTAGACATGTTATGTTTTTGTAAGTGTGGTAGCGCTGGAGAATGAATGCTCAGCTTGGTACGCCAAGTGCTTGCCAACAAGCTCCACATCAGAATAGGGAATGTTGTTTGATTTAACTAATCTCATTCCCATTAGAAGTTCAGAGTTTTTGTTTCTTTTGTTTTATTTGGGTGCTAGTATTGGAACTTGAATCCAGGGCCTAGGGCTCTGCCCTTTAGCTATTTTATTGAAGGCTGGTGCTCTACCATTTGAGCCATACCCTCACTTCCAGCCTTTTGGAAGTTAATTGGATATAAGTCCCGTGGACTTTCCTGCCTAAGCTGGCTTTGAACCCTGATCCTCAGATTCCAGCCTTCTGAGTAGCTAGGATTATAGGCATCAGCCCCAGGCCAGAAATTCTTTTTAGAACAGTGTGCCACGTCTAGCCCTCTCCGTTTTCTTTAAATGGTTGTTGTTCTCAGCATTCCCTTCTCCAATCCTATTAGAAAAGAAAGTTAAGGCATTTCACCAGAGATATATCAAATTACACTAGGGGGGGAGGCACTTTTCCTCAGAAAGACAAGGTTTAAAAGAGATTGCAAACAGAACCAACAAAACCACCAGTGCTACCTATGAAACACCACAATCCCCAAGCCCAGCAAACAAATTAAAACAAACAAAGAAAAGCCAATACCTGTGGCTAACTCCTGTAATCCTAGCTACTCAGGAGGCCGAGATCTGAGGATCACCTCAGGCGCTAAAGACGGTGAGACTCTTATCTCCAATTAATCGCCAGAAACCTGGAAGTGAGGCTATGACTCAAGGGTGGTAGCCTAGAGCTGAAGAGCTCAGGGACAACGTCCAGAATTCAAGTCCCATGACCACACACACACACACACACACACACACACACACACACACACACGAGAGAGAGAGAGAGAGAGAGAGAGAGAGAGAGAGAGAGAGAGAGAGAGAGAGAGAGAGAGACAGACAGACAGACAGACAGACAGACAGACAGACAGACAGAGACAGACACAGAGAGGGAAAGAGAGAGACAGAGAAAGTCAGAGAGACAGAAACTAACCACACACACACACACACACACACACATCCCCCTCCTGTCTCTGCCCTAGCTGGCTCTCTGGCGCCCTCTGCTGGAACTCTGAGAGCAGAGTCTGGGGACTGTTGGTCACTGAAACCTACCTTTCTCTCTGATCCACCCATAGATTAGTGTTTAGTGGAAGGCTATGTTTTTTCGCAGTCTTCCACAACCAAGGGAATCTTGTCAAGAAATCTAACTTGTAAGATTCTGTGAGATCGTTTTACAAGTGTGAATGTTGATTATGCATCTTACATTTTCTTACAAAGCTTTAAAGGAAGCCAGAGAAGTGTTTAAGCATTTTTTTTTTTGCCTGCTCCATGTTCCCTTTTCTCTTCCATCCTCTCCAGCAACCCACCAGGCAAGTGGCACATTCGCCTAGGAACTGTGTGTCCACATGCTGGCTGTGTGAATACAGCTGATTCACTAGACCTCTCTGAGCTAACACTGTCAATATCATATAGCCCATTCATTGATTTACTCATCTAACATGTGAGGACTAGCCATTTTCTCTAGCTGGGCCCTAGGTTTGGTGCTACAAATAACAGCTGTTTCCTTTACCATCCTGAAATTGGTCTCCTAAAGAGTGAAGGCCCAAGGCAATTCAACAAACCCACAAATGGTTGTGTATCAGTGTTAGGAACCAAATATGGTTGGAGGCATTGCTCAAGTTGTAAAGTACCTGTTTACTAAATATAAGATCCTAAGTTCAGGTTCCAGTACTTAAAAAAAGAGTAATAATAAAAAAGACTGGGCTGAGGAAATGGCTCGGTAGTGCAAGTGCCCAGCCCTGGGTTCAATCACCAGCACCACAAAAATCACCATCATCATTGCCACCCATGTGAGAGATATTGGCTGAAGATTGTGAGAGGAAGATGTCTTCCAAAAGTGAAGCTGTGGCCCAGGAGGTACCGAGCACCAACCTTGAGCAAATAAGCCAAAAGAGAGTTCCAGGTCCTGAGTTCAAGCTCCAGTGCTAATGCAAAAAGAGAAAAATAGAGAGAGAGGGTAGGGGAGAAAAAGGCAGGTGTTTTCATCTGTATCAGGAGAGACATGTGGCAGAAATAACAGGAGCAAGTACATACATCACAAAGGGAGCTAAGGTGGTGGAGAATAGGCTAAGAGGAACTTTGAAGGCCAAGCTCATGATTTAAAATAAAATCTTAGGGAATAATGGGGAGTTCTTTGATTGATTGATTGATTTTTTTTTCATTTTTGTTGGTCGTGGAGCTGGAACTCAGGGGCTGGGCGCTGACTCTAAGCTCTTCCACTCAAAGCTGTCGCTCTATCGCTTTGAGCCACAGCACTTTCAGTTTTCTGGTAGTTAATTGGACATAAGAGTCTCAAGGACTTTCCTGACCAGGCTTTGAACTGTGATCCTCAGATTTAAGCTTAGTTTTAACCATTGATTTGACTTGATATAAGCTTTGCAAGGGTCCCTCTGCTGCTGTGAAAGTGCCAGAGGCAAGGGAGGCAGGGAAGGGGTTCCTTATTTGGGACTCCTGTTGGATATTGGTTTGTGGGTAACTGTCGCGTTGGTGGGAAAGGGCCATCTGCAGAGCACCCTTTGAGCCTAGGACAGAAAAAGGTCCAAATAGTGGTGTGGGACCGAGAGGAAGTGAGGCTATTCTACAGGGGCCTATGGCTGGCCCTAGCAGGGAGGCCTCTGGGAGAAGTAGATGCATGGGTCTGAGCTGCTCTAACTTGTAAATAAGATCATGGATGGGAAAACTATCTGGACCAATCAGGATCTGAATCTCATGGTGACTGTTGAGAAATGTACCAGGGCAGGTGGGCTTCCTAAGGGGACACATTGAGTGCCAAATCGGCAAGTTCCTAGCACTGGTATTGACTTGAATTCAAAGAATGGGCACTGTCCATTGGCTTTTGGTTCAAGGTTGGCTCTCTACCACTTGAGCTCCATCTCTGGCCCTTTGATTATTAATTGGAGATGAGTCTTATGGGAGCTGGGAGCATAGCCTAGTGGTAGAGTGCCTGCCTACCATGCATGAAACCCTGGGTTTGATTCTTCAATCCCACATAGAAAGAAAAAGCTGGAAGTGGTACTGTGACTCAAGTAGTAGAATGCTAGCCTGGATAATGTCCAAGGACAGTGCCCAGGCCCAGACTGGCAAAAAAAAAGTCTTATGAACTTTCCTGGCAGGGATGGCTTTGAACCTTGGTCCACAGATCTCAACCTCCTGAATAATCAGGATTACAGGCATGAGCCACTGGTGCCCAGCTTAATTTGATTTTTAAATGTAAAAATAGGGAAACATTGCACCTGACTCTGGCAGGAAAGCTTGAAAGACAATGAGAACTAGTCTGGGAAGAGGGTCAAGGAGGAAGGAAGCAACTGTAAGATCAGAAGTTAGGTCAAACTCTCCTCGGTCATTGGAAGTTTCTACCAGGTGACTCTCATACTTTCATATCAAAGTGGTGTTTGGGGTCGTTATTTTCTTGAGGGCTTCTGAGGCCCTGGGATAAGGATAAACAGTTGCACTGGAGCTATGACACAGAGCTCTCATCTTTGACTTGTAATTGGGATAATGATGATAATAATGGTGAGTTGGTGCCTATCCTAGCTACTTAGAAGGCAAAGCTCTGAGGATCAAGGTTCAAAGCCAGCCCAGGCAGGAAAATTCATGAAACTCCAATTAAATACAAGAAAAGCCAGAAGTTCAGCAGTGGCTGAAGTGGTAGAGCACTAGCCTTGAGCCCAAAAGCTCAGGGGCAGAGCCCAGGTGCTATTGGCAGGAAAAACAATGACAACATCTAGTGAAGCCGGTGGTTCAGGACTGTAATCCTTACTACTCAGGAGACTATTGCTCAGATCTGGGATTATGGCTCAAAGCCAGGTGGGCAGGAAAGTCTGTCAGATTCTTATCTCTAATTAGCCACCAGAAAACTGGAAGTGGTGCTGTAAATCAAAGTGGCAGAGCACTTTCCTTGAGCAAAAGAGCTCAGCAACAGTGCCCACTATTCAAACTTGATGACAGTGCAAAAAAATCCAGTGAACAAGGGCTGCCACAAAAAATAATAATAATAATCAGGCATTGAGGGTTGGTAGCAACGCTTTCTGCCCTTTTTACTGTGTGTGCTAGTGCTGGGGCTTGAATTGAAGACCTGGACACTCTCTCTTAGCTGTTTTTGCTCAAGGCTGGCACTCTATTACTTGAACCACACCTCAGTTTCTGGCTCTTAGTTGATTAATTGGAGATAAGAGGTTCACAGATTTGTCTACCCAGGCTGACTTTGAACCATGATTCTCAGATCTCACCCTCCAGAGTAGGATTATAGGCATGTGACACTGGTGCCTGGTTAGCATTCTGCCTTTTTGTGTGACTTAGGGGAGGGAAAAAAACAAGAAGAGAAAAGAAATTGAACAGAGACTTCTCCCTTCCAGATATGTTCCAGACCCTCACAGGATCGGAGCTCTACTGGATGACATGTGAGGTTTTTCCTTGGGCCTCTGGGGCTCCAAGAAAGTTGCTAGTTATTGTAGTCATACACAGGCAGGGGGCGCTGCTACTTCACAGTTTCAAAGCCAGACTACAATTTCAGCAAATGCTTTAGAGCTGTGCCTGGGTGATTTCCTTAGTTCTCAGAGCACATGCTGCGAGCCTGCAAACCCAAAGTAAAGCTGCCAACACCTGCTTCCATCTGCTGGAGAGCCCAGAGCTAGGATTTTTCCCCAAGTTTGAGGCCAGTGGTCAGGGGGCCCTGCTTACCCTCTGCCTGGCTCTCTGTTCTAAAGTTTCTCGGGGGATGTATGGTGTTTGATTTTATATTTTTGGATGGTAGCTTACATGCTACAAACCAAAAGAGTGTATCTCTTCCCCTTCCCTGCCCCCCTCCACTGCCAAACTGCTTAGTACTCATTCTTTTGTAATCAACTAAATGTCTGGATCACAACCTGAGGTAATAAGCACCTGATTTGAACAACTACTCAGAGTAGAAAGTTGTCAGAAGGCCTGGAGCCAAAAAAAAAGAAAAAAAGAAAAAAAAAGAAAAGAAAAAGAAGGAAATAAAGAAAACAAAATTTTTAAAGGAAACTTAAAGCAGAAAGCTTATGGCATTTTTCCTGTCTGGGACCAGCTGCCACCAAAAACCCCTCACTAAATAGCCAATGTTCAGAAACAAACTGGAACAATGGCACTGGGGCAGTGCAGGTGAGATTCTGGGGCATGTGTGTGCCAGGGCATTACTTAGGAACCAGAGGCCCTGGCAATTCTGTTTGCCTCACTACCGAGACTTCACTAGCACTAGATTCTGGTCCACCAGTGGCCGTTCTGTCCTGTACATCTCCCATGGGTCAGACTTTTCCAAAGGGGGAGGCACATGACTTTTTTTTCTCTTGGGCTGACAGTGAAGGATCAGTTGGTTTAGAGCTAAAGTAACAGAAGCTCCAAGTTGCCTTTTCCCATGGTAACATTGCCAGGTACCAGTGGCTCCTGTCTGTAATTCTAGCTACTCAGGAGGTTGAGATCTAAGGATCAGGATTCAAAGCCAGCCTAAGCAAGAAAGTCCATGAGACTCTTATCCCCAATTAATTGCTAAAAAAAAAAAAAAGCTGTGGCTCAAGTGGTAGAGCGCTAGCCTTGAGCACAGAAAATCAGAAGTGGTGCTGTAGCTCAACATGATGGAGCACTAGCCTTGCACAAAAAGAGCTCAGGGACAGTACCCAGGCCCTAGGTTCAAACCCCAGGACTGGCAATAACAACAACAACAACAACAAAGTGTTCCCCTGCCATGCTCCCTCTGAACCAGGGGTCTTCTTAGATTCTACCCAAGTAGCCTCTAGGAAGCCAAACTCCAGTGGCTCACACCGATAATCCTAGCTTCTCAGAAGGCTGATATTCTGAGGATCACAGTTGGAAACCAGCCCTGGCAGGAAAACCCATTAGGCTCTTCTCTCCAAGTAGCCAAAAATGGAACTGTGGCTCGAGTGTCTTAGCATCAGCTAAGACAGTGTGCAGGTCCTCCCTAAGTTTAAGCCCCAGTATCAGCACACACAAAACTAAGTGGCTTCTACCTTTCCAGGACTTTTTTTTTTTTTTTCTGGTTACTTCCTACTTGGGCACCTAACTAGAAACACTGAACAGTGTCTTTTCTCTTCTTTCTTCCTCCCACAATTTAGTAAGCTTACCAAACTGTGTCCTGCTTCATGACTAATTCACATATTTAAATGGGATCGGTCAAAGCCAAACTATTTGATGCCAGCCAAGCGCATTTATCAGGTCAAACTGTTCACAAAGGCTGGAGGCCAGAGTGAGTATGTGAGTGTAGGACGCAGTGAATGTGGATATTTATTTATTTTTAGTCTCAGATTTCAAAAGCCAGAGGACCACCACATCAGAAGCTGTTCTTGCTCCCAGGGTCCCTACCAGAGTCTGGTTCCCCACTCTGTCCCTTCTCTCCCCCGCCCCCAAGCCTAGGCCTATGGGTCTCTGATGGGGGTTTGGGAGGAATGAATCTACTCAATGACAGCCTTTTTCATGTGA
>NC_143519.1:57747495-57879995 GCF_031878675.1 Megascapheus bottae
GGCTTTGTGCATGCTAGGGGAGCACCACTAGCCTATGTTCCTGGCCTCTCTTTCTTTCTTCTTCTTCTTTTCTTTCTTTTTTTTTGTCTTGGAGATTTGTAAAAATTGTTATTATAGAGGTGATACACAGAGGGGTTACAGTTACATGAGTCAGGAAAAGAGTACATTTCTTTTTGAACATTCATCTCTTCCTTTGCTCTCTCCCAGTTTCTCCTTCCCATCCCACCTACACGCTGTATATTTCATTTTCAATGTAAGTCCTTGCTTCTTAACAAAAGCACTACAACTTGCTGAAGAAGATGCTGCAGTTATAATGAGAAATGTGGTAAACACTGGGAGCGAGTGGCTCACACCTGTAATCCTAGATACTCCAGAGGCCAAGATCTGAAGATTGAAGTTTGAAGTCATCTTAGACAGAAAAGTCTGTGGGAAATAGAGCTGTGGCTCAAGTAAAAGTCAAGGCCTTGAGCATGCAAGGCCCCGAGTTCAAGCCCTAGGACCATCTGAGGTGATGGCTGAAGTGGTTGACAAGCATTTGCTTAGGACGCATAAGGTCCTGGGTTCAAATTGAAGTACTGCTGAAAAAACTTAGGTCAAGCCTTAGTACTGTCACAAAACTAAATAAAGAAATAAAAAATGAATAAATGTAATAATCATTTTCTGCTTTGTATCTGACACTGTGATTCAAAGCCTGGCATTTCCATTGTTTTCCTTTATAGCTTTGCTTTGGTTTTCAAAGACAGGTCTGTGGACTTCGGGGTGTCTCTGAAACCCTTGCAAACGGTTTGAGAGGTCCAGAGTATTTTTTATGAAGCTTGGGAGTGTAGCTCAGTGGTAGAGCACAAATAGAGCATATATAAAGCTCTGATTTCAGTCCCCACACACAGCTTTTTTTTTTTTTTTTTTGTGGGTCATGGGGCTTGAACTCAGCCCGGGGGCTGTCCCTGAGCTCTTCAGCAGAAGACTACCACCCTACCCTTGAGCCAAGCTCATTTCCCATTTTCTAAAGGTTATTGGAGGTCCTTTCCCGACCAGGCTGGCTTTAAACCTTGATCCTCAGATCTCAGCCTCCTGAGTAGCTAGAATTACAGGCGTGAACCACCACACCCGGCTACATAGCTTTTTATAATTTCAAGACATGATTACCCTTTAATCTTATACTTAAGCACATACCTCGTTTACGTTCAGATTTCACAAAATAGAAAGAATGCCTAGACATTTGTGCAACTTAATCAGGACAATGGGTCTTTATTTTATTACTTTGGTATTATTGACAGACAAACCCATCTAAAGAATGATTCTTATGGATTTTCAATAATTTTATTTATTCTGGTACTAAGGCTTGGGCTTCAACTCAGAGTCTGTGTACTGTCCCTTAACTTTTTCACTCAAGGCTAGCTCTCTTACCACTTGAATCACAACTTCATTTCCAGCTTTTTGGTGGTGAATTGGAGATAAGAGTCCCACACACTTTCCTGCCCAGGCTGGCTTCGCTTTGTGACCCTCAGATCTGACTCCTGAGTAGCTAGGATTACAAGCATGAACCACCAACTCTCAGGAGCTGGGTGCTGTCTTTGAGTTTTTTTTTTTTTTTTTTGTTCAGGGCTAATGCTCTGCCACTTGAGCCACAGCTTCTTGGTGGTTAATTGGAGATAAGATTTACATGAACTTGGGCCTGGTGTTTGACCTAGTGGTAGAGTTCCTGCATGTACGAAGACCTGGGTTCAATTCCTCAGTACCACATACATAGAAAAAAGCCGGAAGTGGTGCTGAGGCTCAAGTGGTAGAGCTCTAGCCTTGAGAAAGTCCAAGGACAGTGCTCAGGCCCTGAGCTCAAGCCCAGGGAAAAAAAAGGAAATCTAGAGAAAAAAAAAAAAGATTTACATGAACTTTCCTGTCTGGGCTGGCTTTCAATTGTGATCCTCCTGAGAATCTAGAATTTTAGGTGTGAGCCACCAGTGCCCAGCTGAGACAAACATTTTTAAAAAAAATTTATAAAGATTTTTAACATGATTTTTACATCATATTTCAAATGTCATGTTTAATAAACAAGTATTCAAGAAAGGATTGTCTATACACAGTCACTGGCATATAGATTTTAGAACATAATTAAAATTAAGCTGAGGGTTTGTATGTCATAGATACACATCAATCTATATAATGAAACATTATGTCTATAAAGTATATATCCCATCATAGATTTTTATGTCTATGTAGTTGTGTTTATATCTCCAAGACCACGACCATTACCTTGGGTACCCAAATATTGAGTCCTCTCTCTTGTAATGTTTGGATCTAATATCCACATATTAAGATACCATACACCTTTTGTTCCTTAGGTCTTGACTTGTCTCACTCAACATGATTCGCTCTAGTTTCATCCATTTCCTTGCGAATGCCATTATTTTATCTTGTCTGTTGGCTATGTAGAATCCCATTGTATAAATATACCACATTTTTTTTTTTGTATCCTTTCATCTGCAGTAGGGCATCTGGGTTGTTTCCATTGCTTGGCTATTGTGAATAGTGCAGAGATGAACATGGCTGAGCAGGTGTCCTTATCATATCCTGGTTACGATGCTCAGGGTAGATGCCCAGGAGTGGTATGGCGGGATCCTAGGGGACAAACAATTTTTAAGAAATACCCAGAGCAGAAGGACTAAATCTGCGAGACTGAAAAGATGCCGACCACCGGGGTACTGCTTATTTCTCCAGTTCTGATGTGCTGTTATACCAGGGGTCTAATCAGACCTGTGTCTGCCTCCCTCCTGAGTAAGCCAGAGGGTCCATCTAAACAGCCTACCTGCAGCGGCTCCCCACTCCAGGTGGCCAGATGGGAGGTCCAGACCAGTTTTGTCTCCTGGGACACAGCAGCCAAGTTTATTGGTGCTGGGGCTGCCACAGTTGGTGTGGCTGGGTCAGGGGCTGGCATTGGAACAGTGTTTGGCAGCTTGATCATTGGCTATGCCAGGAATCTGTCTCTGAAGCAACAGCCCTTCTCCTGTGCCATTCTGGGCTTTGCCCTGTCTGAGGCCATGCGGCTCTTCTGTTTGGTGGTCACCTTACTCATCCTCTTCGCCATGTGAGGTAGCGTGGGGGTCACCTAGCCGTCCCTGCTTCTACTCCATGCCATTTCAGATGCTGGAGTGTGCTAAGCTTTACTATTAAACACAACATTTCTCTAAAAATAAAATAAAATAAAAATAATAATATCCAGAGCTGAAAAACACTGGACCAGTCCATTTCTGCTATTGTCATTACATTTGAATCTCCTATTATTTCTGTTCTGTCCTTAAATTTCTAGTAAAACTACTTACAAATCAACCAGGTCAAATTTTATGAGGAAATGACCTAGTTAAATGACCACTTGGTTATGCTTGTTTTAAAAAGAAGTCCGCAAAAGTTCTTACAATCTTTCCAATTATTAAATGAAATAGGTTAGCAACTGCTTTCTGTCTGAGAGACACATTAAGAAACTTAATTCTGACTGGCCTAGGATCTTGTCTCTACTTTTAAGCTGATACTTAGGTACTTGGCTGTATTCTAACAGAATTAGAATTTGTGGTAAAAATATTTTGACTATAGTACTTGCTGACAAAAGTTTAAAACCTTTTTAGCCATTAGAAAAATTACTCTGGCTAAAGTTTCATGTATGCCAGGAATTATTCAAATAGTTGTTTTTTTTTTAAATAGATACTAACCATTATAATGAACCACAATGACATCAAAATATTTCTGCAAAATAAGTGACACAAAAGGCTTTTAAAAGTTTTTAGCACTGGGGATTGTAACTGAAGCATAAAATGGAATGTGAAGAGAATTCTTTGGTTTCATACAGCTAATTTGCACTATGCTCTTAAATTCCTTAAATGCAAGTCCACTGCCAAATCTTTTCTTCAGACTAATTTTCAAATATATGTGAAGCTGAAAATTTGATTTCTGTAATAACCTGAAAGCAGATTTTATGTGCATTAGAGTGTCAAGATCCAATTTAAATAAACATTCTACTTATGTTTTAGTCCATTCTAGAAGATTCTTGAAACGGGAGTGACTTTGATAGGGAACTCCTGTTATTTTTGCGACATTTTCAAAAATTATACGGTGAACAGCTTCTTAAATATAAGGATTCTATCACTATCACTTACCAGTTTGTGTCTAGAGCTAAGCATGTAACAAGGGTCAAAAAATATTGGGAGTGAAGCTGTGTGCTGATGGCTCATGCCTAGAGTTCTGGAGGATCAAGGTGAGAAATCAGCTCAGGCAGGAAAATACATAAAACTCTTAACTCCAATTAACGAGGAAAAATCCAGAAGAGGAGGTGTGCTTCAAGGGGTAAAGTACCAGCTTTGAGCAAAAAAAGCCAACCAAGAGTGTAAGGCCCTGTGTTGAAGCACTGAGAAAGGGAAATGTAGAAATGGAATAATAAGCTGGCCCTTTTGGATTAATGTTGACATATATAATTTTAATAGCAATAGTGGAATTTCAGGACAATGATCATTCAAAAGTGGTAGACTTAGAGAGACAGAAGTACTATCATGGAGTTCACATGAAATGGATCCATGAATCTGACTTAGTCTTCTGCTAGAATCATTGGTTCCAACTGCCATTCTCATGCCAATCATTCACTTATTCATGAAGCTTACACTGATAAGTCACCTAGTGTGTGACAGACAGTGATTTAATGCTGGAGACACATGGGAATACAACAAATCCTGTGCTCTTCAACTTTATAACCTGACGCGAGAAGACAGATTATAAATAGTAATGTGCATAGCATATAGTAATGCACTTTTTAAAAAATGTGTGTGTCTGTTGGTATTGGGGTTTGAACTCAGAGCCTAAGGACTGTCCCTTAGCTTATTTATTTATTTATTTTGCTCAAGGTTGGCACTCTGCCATTTGAGCCACACCTCTACTTCTAGCCTTTCGCTGAAGAGTTAGAGGTGGGTATCATGAAATGTTTTCTTTCCAGGCTAGCTTCAAACTGTGATCCTCAGATCTCAGCCTCGTGAGTAGGTAGGATTGAGCCACCAAATGCCCAGTTCTTACATTACATTTTGCCACAGAGACAAGTGCTGTGGAGGGAAAAAAAAAATCAAGAAAGTAGAAATGAAGAGACATCACAATTTCAGAGAGGGATGTTTGAACAAGATTCTGAAGAAAGTGAGGAAGGGAGCCATGCTGGTATCTGAGATACCAGTGCCGGCACTGTTAGCAAAGAGAACAAATGCAGAGAACCTAAAGACCCTGTGTCTGCCATGTTTAAACATTGCAGAATCGATGGGCTGGATCAGAGGCAGTGGGCGGGGCTTATTTTGTGGACTGGTTTGGCTTTGTAAGTGACTAAAATACTCAGTCTTAGCTGGGAAGACATTAGAAGGCTTTGAAAAAGAGTGACAAACTTTCTTTTAGTAAAAAAGAATTAACAGAGTGAGGGGTGCAGAGTGTGGCCTAGCGGCAGAGTGCTTTCCTAGCATGCACGAAGACCTGGGTTCGATTCCTTGGTGCCACATACATAGAAAAAGCCAGAAGTGGTGCGGTGGCTTAAGTGGTAGAGCTCTAGCATTGAGAAAACTCAACGACAGTGCTCAAGCCCTGAGCCCAAAGCTTAAAACTGGCAAAAAAAAAAAAAAAAAAAGAAGAAGAAAGAAAGAAAAAGAATTAACAGCCGGTTGTGGCTACTCCAGAGGCTGAAATCTGAGGATCAAAGTTCAAAGCCAGCCCAGCACAAAAGGACTTGAGACTCTTATCTCCAATTAACCTCTAGAAAATGGGAAGTGGTGCTTGGCCCAAGGGTAGGGTGATATCCTTGAGCTGTAAAGCTCAGGGACAGAGCCCAGGCTGAGTTCAAACACCCATGACCCACAAAAAATAACATTAAATTAAAAAATAACAGAATGAACTGAAAGGAGAAACAAAGTCTAACAATAATAGGTGAAATTTTCAACACCCTATTCTCAATAATGGTAAAGCTCAGGGAAAAAAAAAAAAAAAACGGCCAGACTATGGAATGTTTAAATAGTACTACCAGGCAACAAGAGCTAACAACAGTTACAGACTATTCTAACAAGAATGGTAAAGAAGATGCCCTCCTCAAGTATACTCTGAGGCTGTGGCAGGCACCACTTACCTTCCTGCCTGCCTGCCTGCCTGCCTGCCTGCCTGCCTGCCTTCTTTCCTTTCCTTCTCTTCCCTTCATTTCCTCCCTTTTCTCCCTTTCTTCTTCCACCTTCTCTCCCTCCCTTTTTTTATTTTGGCAAGCACGCTACCTCTTGAGCCACACCACCTAGCCACTTTTTGCTTCAGTGTTTCAAATAGTCTTACAATTTTGCCCAGCTTAGCCTCAGAAATTTATCCTAGTAACTAACCAACTTGAGATAACAGGTACACAACAGAGAGGAGGGGTGGGAGCAGGAGCAAGAGGAGGAAGAGGATAAGGAGGAAGGAGAGACAGAGACAGATACAGACACAGAAGAGTACAGAGTATGAAGGTTCAACACATTTTTAACAATTCATTGTCTGATTTAGATGATTACATCCATATCTATGAACAATATTCATTTGTTAGAGGGAAGAAATTGTTTATATTTTTTAGTGATATATGGTTCAGGAAAAAGACTCAGAAATTTCTACAAGACAGGCAGATTTCTCTGAAGAATTTTCTATGTAAATAATATGTGATTTTTTTTCAGTTTTACATGTGAAATATTTTGTAGGCTATCAATTATTATTTTTTTTTGCCAGTCCTGGGTCTTGTACTCAGGGCTTGAACACTGTCCTTGGGCTTTCTCAAGACTAGAACTCTACCACTTGAGCCACAACACCACTTCCAGCTTTTTCTATGTATGTGATACCAAGGAATCAAACCCGGGTCTTGAAGCATGCTAGGCAAGGACTCTATCACTAGGCCAAACTCCTGGCCCCTATCAATCAGTTTTTATCCTTGTTGTTGCTATTTTAACATGTGTGTGTGTGTGTGTGTGTGTGTGTGTGTGTGTGTGTGTGTCTCCTGGAGCTTGAACTCAGGGCCTTGGGCACTGTCCCTAGGCTTTTTTTGCTCAAAGCTAGCACTCTACCATTTGATCCACAGCTCCATTTCTAGCTTTTGTGGGGTTTTTTGGTGCTTAATTGGAGATAAGAATCTCATAGACTTTCCACAGTTCTCCTATCTCAGCTTCCTGAGGAGCTAGGATTACAGACATGAGCCACTGGTGCTCAGCCCGAACACATTTTAAATATATGCAGACTCCTGTTCTATGCATGTGTATATGTATGTTTGTTTGTATTTCAGGTGAAATACAGAAGAGCAAGATAAAAAAAATGTATCTTCTTGCTCAACATTAAGCACACTATTATTAAAAAAAAAAAATGCCAGGCGTGGTGGCTCCCTCCTGTAGTCCTAGCTATTCAGGAGGCTGAAAGCTGAGGTTCAAAGCCAGCCCATGCACTAAAGTACCTCAAGTACATGAGACTCTTATCTCCAATTAGCCACTAGAAAACAGGAAGTGGGACTGTGGCTCAAGGGGTAGAGTGGTAGCCTAGAGCTGAAGAGCTCAGGAAAGGCATCTAGACCCAGGGTTCAAGCCCCATGACTGACAAAAAATTATATATATATATATATATATATGGATATATGTGTGTGTGTATATATGGGTGTATGTATTATTGTAAAGGGGGTGTACAGAGGGGTTACAGTTCTACTGCTATTGTTCTTTAGGCACTTCCAGTATAAAGGAAGTTCTAACTAGAGTTCTGTTTGATGTAGATAAATGTGTAGGCTACAAATACACAGCTATCCTTTAAATGTCCCAAAGGATTCACGTGTTGGAAATTTAATACTCAAAATCATATGTTAATGGCATTTGAATTGGGGCTTTGGGAGGATCCTGTCCTCGTGGATGGAGTAATTTGTTCATGGGCTAATGGATTAATGGGTTATTAAGAGAGTGCTTTTGTTATAAAAGCATGTTCTCTCTGGCAAGCTTGTTCTCTCTCAGCACATAGGCCCTGAACTGCTTTGGAACACTGCAGAAAATTCCAATCAGTAAAAAGGCTTCTGTTTGGGGAGGCCCCTTTCCCTTTCCCAACCTGTGGAGTCATAGGAATGCATTTATTTTCAGTTCTTTCTTCAGCCTTATCAGTGCTGGGATTTCAACTCCTATGCCCGTCTTATTCTGTATATTTTATATAAATGGACTCATACAGTATATAGAATTTTGTGATCATCTTAGTATAAATTTTTTTGTGCCAGTCCTGGGGGTTTAACTCAGGGCCTGAGAACTGTCCTTAGGTTTTCTCAAGGCTAGCTCTTTACCACTTGAGCCACAGCACCGGTTCAGGCTTTTTCCTATGTATGTGGTATTGAAGAATTAAACCCAGGGCTTCGTGTATGCAAGGCAAGCATTTTACCAGTAGGTCACACTCCTGGCTCGTTTCTTAAAAAAAAAATTATGTTTAAGTAATTGTGCAAAGAGTTTCAATTTGATAAGTCAAATAAGGAGCACAATGCTCTGTGTGTGTGTGTGTGTGTGTGTGTGTGTGTGTGTTTGTGTGCTGGTATTAGGGATTGAATTTAGAGCTTATTCTCTCTCTTCCCCCCCCCCTTAAACCTGATGCTCTATCACTTGAGTCACTCCTCTCTTTCTAGATCATTTCCTATGTGTATATATTAAATATATGCATTTCATTCTTTTCTCTTTTTTTTTTGTGGGTCATGGAGCTTGAACTCAGCCTGGGTACTGTCTCTGAGCTCTTCAGCTCAAGATTACCACTCTACTTCAGGGCCTGGGTATTGTCCCTGAGCTCTTCAGCCCAAGGCTACCACCCTACCCTCGAGCCAAGCCCCACTTCCCATTTTCTAGAGGTTAATTGGATATAAGAGTCTCAGGTCCTTTTGTGCCCTGGGCTGGCCTTGAGCCTTGATTCTCAGATCTCAGCCTTCTGAGTAGCTAGGATTACAGGCGTGAGCCACCGCACCTGGCTATGCATTATATTCTCATTTGACTATAGAAGGCTCATTCTTTGTAGGTATGGATGAAAGGTCTAATGGCACCATGGCCACATGTAAATGAATAGGCAAAACCAAAATTAGAGTTGTTTGTTATGACAAGAGGTTTTGCATCTACATTTTCACCTTTAAAAAAACGAATAAAATTTTAGCTAAATTAGCACTGTTGGCTCATGCTTATAATCCTGAGTGTTGGAGGAGGCTGAAATCTGAGGACTGAGGTTCCAAACCAGTCTCAGCAGAAAAGTCTATGAGACACTTATCTAGCAAAAAGCCAGAAGTGGAGGTGTAGCTCAAGTGGTAAAGCATTAAGATTGAGTACAAATGCTAACCAAAGATTGTGAGGCCTTGAGTTCAAGCCCCAGTACACACACACACACACACACACACACACACACACACACACACAAACACAATGAACACTTTAAATTTCAGTTGAACATGTATATACAAACTATTTTCTTTTTTCTTTTTTTTTTGCTGCCAGTCCTGGGCTTGAGCTCAGGGCCTGAGCACTGTCCTTGGACTTTCTCAAGGCTAGAGCTCTACCACTTGAGCCTCAGCACCACTTCCGGCTTTTTTCTATGTATGTGGTACCAAGGAATCGAACCTGGGTCTTCGTGCATGCTAGGCAAGCACTTTAACCACTAGGCCAAACTCCCGGCCCACAAACTATTTTCTTTAAAATAACTTTTTTTTAACCAAAGGGAGGCCTCAAACTGGATATCTGATGCGTTCACTCATTGGCCAGTGCTCTACCAATTGAGCTACACCTCCAACTCTTTACTGTGAAGCTTCTATGGTTGAGTATTCATATACTCTAAAGCGTAGCAATTCTACCAGTATATAGCCTCTGATGACTTCAGCATAGTGGATAAGGAAGCAACCACACATAAAGCAACATGAATACCTCAGATTCTATCTTCTCTGGAAGCGTTGAATGCATACCTTGCATCTCCAGCTCTTTGCTGAAATCACTGAGAATGTTAGTTACATTCCTAATTTCTTGGTTGAAACACTTAGGAACAAACTAAGATGGGTTTAAATTACTTATTCTTTAAAACAAATTCTAGATCATTTTAACATACCATCTGACTGGAGAGTCATTGCTAATAAAATGTAAACTGAAAATAGATCTTTTTCTCTTCCTTGTCTAGACTATTTAATTTTGTTCCCCTTTGCTATTGTCTGGTTCCAAAAGAAGCAGCTTAGTGTGAAATTTGTGGGAAGGATGCTATTCAGAGTTTTGTTTCATTATGTCATAACCCAGTAAAAATCCAGCACAAAAAAGTAGAAATTTCTAGAAGAAGCTAAAAACTTTTTTTGAGAAGTAGAAAAGTTCATAGATGTTTCTAAAATAGAGCATTCAGTTATGAAAGTTGAAAACTGACATGAATGGATGATTGGATGAATGGTTGATTCGTGCTTCCTGAATGTACTGTAATCTATGATGGAGTTACAGCTCATAATCCCATCCTAAGGTGACAATGTTGTCTATTTCCAAATCCTTCCTAAACAGAAAATATCCTAACTGGAAAACGTGTTTGTCTAACCTTTCAAACATCACAACTCAGAAACCCAGCACAACGGAGTACTTTAGTGGCATCCCCTCATCATGGTAGACGTAACTGTGATCTGTTGTTGCCACTGTTCAGCATGGCAAGAGAAAATTGGATAGCATGGTGCTAGTCCAGGAAAAGATACACATTATAGTAGATAAGAACCTCTCAAGCAATCCTCTTTCTATGTGGAAGATATATAATAGATGCTACTGCAAACAGAAAAAGAGCCTAGCTGGCAATCAGGGCAAAAGCCTCCCCCCTCCCACAAGGTTCTGCATCTCTCAGTATGGCTTTGAACAGTCCTGTGTGGGCCCCGAAACAGCATATCACTATGGCCTAGAGCAATCACACATGTCTTCCCCTGAAAGACTTGCACATGGACAATGAGCTTGAACCCCAGAGTTATACACCAAAAAGGGCATCCAGTGAAAGTGCCCAAACAGTGCATGGAGCACTCATGCAGGTTTCATGGAGCCTCTGATTGGATCTGAGAACTGATATGGCCTGCAGGCTGTCCAATGATCTCCACAGTCATAATAGCTCTCTCCTAGAAACACCTTACTAACCCCTGCATACTAAAACCTCAGGTCGTGCCCTCCCTGGAGACCTTTCCTGTCTAGAAGAAGCTCTGCTTTTTTCTTCTTCAACAAATCTTTGCTGTTTTACTTCTCCCTCTGTAGTCCTTCTGTATTTTTCAGATAATAGACACAAAGGACCTGACCCAGGTAGTGTTGTTTTTCAGTATCAAGATCTCAAAGATGGCATGTTGCAATTGATGAAACAGCAGAAGCAAATCATAGAAACTGGAAGGAAAATATCCTGTCCTCTCACCCTTTCTTCCCTGAAGCATGGGAGAAACTTGACTGATCTTGTCCTGAAATACTGGTTGTAAAATCCTTATTTCAGAGGGGTCTTGTCCCAAGTTTCAAGGAAAGGCATGAAGATGCAGAGAAACCAAGAAGGCCCTGGGAAAACTGGGCTAGCTAAGAACCGTGTAGTTAATCAGCATTAAATCATGCTCTTTCGCCTTGTCCTGATTTCTTTGGCTCTTTGTTTCTGAAAGTTTTTGTGTTGTATAAAATTTATATTAAATGCGAGTTTGGCTTAGTGGTAGAGTGCTTGCCTAGCATGCACGAAGATCTGGGTTCAATTCCTCAATACCACAAACATAGAAAAAAGCCGGAAGTGGTGCTGAGGCTCAAGTGGTGGAGCTCTAGCCTTGAGAAAATCCAAGGACAGTGCTCAGGCCCTGAGCTTAAGCCCAGGACTGGCAAAAAAAAAAAAAAAATATATATATATATATATTAAATGCATTCATATGCTTTTCTGTTGTTAATCTCTTTGGTAAGAGGTGTCTGGGCATGAACCATGTAATGGGTGAGGAATAGATATTGCCTTTTCTCCCTTATAATACCATTTACACTTTACAAGGGCAGCGGGGCTTGTTCCAAAGATGCCTGGGCATGGTCTAGTACTTTTTTTTTTTTTTTTTTTTTTTGCCAGTCCTGTGCCTTGAGCTCAGGGCCTGAGCACTGTGCTTGGGCTTTCTCAAAGCTAGAACTCTACTACTTGAGCCACAGCACCACTTCCGGCTTTTTTCTATGTATGTGGTACCTGGGTCTTCATACATGCTAGGCAAGTACTCTACCACTAGGCTAAACTCCTGACTTCCCACTATCTTTTTTTTCTTTTTCTTTTTTTTTTTGCCAGTCCTGGGGCTTGAACTCAGGGCCTGAGCACTGTTCTTGGACTTTCTCAAGGCTAGAGCTCTACCACTTGAGCCACAGCACCACTTCCAGCTTTTTTAATCTATGTATGTGGTTCAGAGGAATTGAACCCAAGTCTTCATGCATGCTAGGCAAGCACTCTACCACTAGGCCAAACTCCCAGCCCCCAGTATCTTTTGTACAGTATTCTCATCAAAACTGGTAAGTAGGGCTGAAAATGTGACTTAGTGGTAGAGTGCTTGCCAAGCATGCATGAAGCCCTAGGTTCAATTCCTCAGTACCACATGAACAGAAAAAGTGGAAGTGGCAGGTAGAGTGCAAGCCCTGAGCAAAATGAAGCTCAGGAACAGTTCGCAGGCCGTAAGTTCAAGCCCCAGGTCTGGCACAAACAGAACAAAACAAAATACTGGTAGATAATATGCCATCAGTGACCCAAGCCTGTAATCCTAGCTGCTTAGGAGCTGAGATCCTAGAATTATAGTTTGAAGCCAGCCTTGGCAGGAAAAATTCCTGAGACTTTTAACTCCAATTAACCAGCAAAAAGCTTGAAGTACAGCTGTGGCTCAAGTAGTAGAGTGCCATCCCTGAGTGGAAAAGCTAAATGAGAACTCAAGGCTAAGGGACAGCTCAAGGCCCTGAGTTCAAGCCCCAGTACACACACACACACACACACACACACACACACACACACACACACACACACGCACGCACCCCTCCCTATCTGGTAGCCTGGTGAGTTATTCAAGATTAGGTTAAAGCAACAACTGAAATAAAGTTTAAATTCTCTCTAAATCCAACAAAATCCATTATGCACCACGCCTCCTACATAATTGGTGGGGGGGAAATTCAAGCCCTCCCTCTCTCTCTCTCTTCCTCTGTCTCTCTCTCTCTAGTACAAGGGGCACTGCACTACCACTGGAGTCACAGCTCCACTTCTGACCTTTTTTTGGGGGGAAGGGGGCAGAGGGGATGAAATGTAGCTAAGAGTCTTAACAAACTTTATTGTCCAGGCTGGAAACCTCCACCTTCAGATTTCCACCTCCTCAGTAGTTAGGATTTACAAGTATGAGCTATAGGCACCCAGCTATAGCTCTTACTGTGGGGATAGATCCCTGTCCCCGCAGACCTGTGTTCCCTAAGAACTTCAGAGAACTTGCAAGAGATTATTGCCTATGCTGATGGTTAGCATTTTATCAGTGGATCCAAGGTACTCTCTGCTTCCTGTTCACTAGAGCCAATTAGCATAACAGCAATGATTGTAAATAAGGCTCCTTCCAATGGTGCAGTGTCAGATGGCTGATTTAGCTCTGAGACAGAGCAGTTAAGATATCTCGCTGTCCTTGACCTCTGAAGGCAAACTACTTTTTGTTATTTTTGCTGATAGAGGAAATGGACTATAAAAACATTTTTCTAGGTAATTAGCTGCAAACTGGGTGCTAGCAAGTGTTGCCTTTAGAGCTGCAACCCACAGCAACCTCAGGAGAGAAATCCAGGGTAATAAATATACAGCCTTGCTTAGTAACCAACCTCCAGCCTCCTGCTGATGGCTACAATTAGTCAAACCCCACTGAAAGCCAAACTTCTAAGTTAGCCTCAGGGACCTGCAATATGGCACAGAAGGTGGAGATGGAGAAGGTGGGATACAACTGGAAGCCACCCACCACACCACACACATTTGAGAAAGGAATAAATAAATGGATACTGACTAAATGTTAAAAGAGGGATCCCCTTTCAAACATAAGAGTTTAGCAGGAGGCTCTCTGGGTCAGATACATTGAAGTTAAATCTCCAGTACACGATCCACTTTCTAACTATGTAAGTAACAGAGACAGAGATCTTATATGCCAGTAAACTCAGGAAATAATATTTTGAATTTTTTAGTCTCTTGCTTTGATGCATTGTCATTTCAGCTATCTTTGTAGTGTAGGCATTCACTACAAACTCCACCTTTTCAGCTCCAGTCAGGGCACTCTCTGTGCCGGACTATGGGGAGATAGAGGATGTTAGAAAGATATGGAGGCTGAGTCCCTGTAATATTAGATATTCAGAATTCTGAAGAATTCTGTTTGAAGTTGGATGGAGCAGACAAATCAGAAAGACTTTTCTTTTCAATTAGTTAGCAATAAACTGGAAGTGGGGGTATGCCTCAAGTGGTAGACTGCCAGCCTTGAGTGAAAATGCTAAGAAACAGGCCCTGAGGTCAAGTCCCAGTACTGGCAAAACAAACCAAACAACAAACAATGCACATTGAGATCAGGCCTAGAGATTAGCAACTGTAATATCAGCCTATAATAGAATAGGCAGGAGAAAGACAAGTTCAAAGCTAAATACAGCAAGATCATGTATCAGGGGGAAAAAAAAGGTATTAGTACTCATGGATGGTCCTTCTGACAATTATACTCAGTGAAATCAACAAGTTATACCAGTACATTTATACTGTTCCATTTATAGTGTTACTTAACTACGCAGCTGAGCACTGGTCTTATACCTGTAATCCTAGCTACTCAGGAGGCTGAGATCTGAGGATCACAGTTCAAAGCTAGCCTGGGCAGAAAAGTCTGTGAGACTCTTCAGTAGTTGTTAAAAAGCTGCTGCACACTGGTGGCTCATACCTGTAATCCTACTCAGGAGGCTGAGATAGGAAGATCACAGTTCAAAGCCAGCCTGGGCACAAAAGTCCAGAACACTTTTAGCTCCAATGAACCAGAAGTGAACCAGAAAACCAGAAGTGGCACCATGGCTCAAGTGATAGAGCGATAGCCTTGACCTGAAGAGCTCAGGGACAGCGCCCAGGCCCAGAGTTCAAGTCCTGCGACCGACCAAAAATATAAAATAAAATAAAAGCTGGGGCTTGGGAGTGTAGCCTAGTGGTAGAGTGCTCACCTAGCATGCACAAAGACTTGGGTTCAATTCCTCGATACCACATACTCAGAAAAAGCCAGAAGTAGTGCTGTGGCTCAAGTGGCAGAGCACTAGCCTGGAGCAAAAAGTGTCCAAGGACAGTGCTCAGGCCCTGAGATAAAAAGAAAAAAATAGCTTAAGATAAAAGTATAAATCTAGGGCTAGGGTACCAGCCTTGAGTAAAAGTCCTAAATACTGGCACACATTCATGCACACATACACACAATTATTAAGTAAGTACAAATATGCTTGAACTTGGCCTGGATGGTGTTTCTGAGCTCTTCAGCCCAAGGCTACCACTCTACCCTTGAGTTGCTAGGATTACAGGCATGAACTACCATTCCCGGCTCAATTGATTTGAAATACACAAAAGCAGCTTCTAGCTTCCAGTAGAACAACTATGCGATTGCCTCACCAGCATGTGTGAGATGCCATACATAGCAAAGCTAATGGACTGTGTCACTATAAACTTGGTGGGTGGTAAAAGGGAATAACTAAGAAGCAAGTAAAGCTTCAGGGCTTGTTCAGCATTTCCTATGGCTACTTCTGTGAAATGTCCTGTCAATTGTAATTGCTTACTTATTACTTAAAAAAAATTAATGTTCTGGATGCCAGCGGCTCATGCTTGTAAGCCTAAAATCTGAGGATTACTGTTGAAAGCTAGTCCAGGCAGCAACATCTGTAAGACTTTTATTTCCAAATAATCAGCAAAAAGCAGTAAATAGAGCTGTGACGCTGTGACTCAAGTGGTAAAGCACCAGCCTTGAGCAAAAGAGCAAAGGGACAGCAGCACCCAGGCCCAGAGTTCAAGCCCCAGCATCTCTAACCCCAAAAACAAACATACATTATGAGAAGCAAGAGGCTATATCCGTCTCATCCTAAGAGCTGAGCTCAGATCTCAATAAATGGAAACATTTAAATTAGAAAAAGACATAAAGGCATATGAGAGGCACAGTAATCCTTATCCACCAAGGGAGCAGTGGCTGCTTTTTCTATGGTAGCTCTAGAAAAATTCCTTGGCAAGCTTGGAGTTGGCTTGGGGGACAGTCACTATAATCACTCAGTTCCCCTCCTTGATTAAAGTGAAGCAGAACTTTTCCTTTTTTTAAATTGTAATTAATAGAAGGGTTACAGTTGTGTTCACCAGATAGAAGGTGCGTTACTTCACATACATTGATACCCCTTCTCATGTTTTTGTCCCCATTTCTCTCTCCCCACCCCCTCCCCAAGCAGAACCTTTCATTTGGCCCGTCCTCCCATTTTACAATGCCAGGGAGGACAGCCTGTGGTGAAGGCCCAGGGCCTGAAGATGGAAGTCCAGTCAGCGCTGAGGAACTCAGGACCTCCACAATCAGGGCTCCAACCCGAGGGGAGACTCTTGCTTATTCCGGCCATTCTGTGGTTTAAATCCCTCCTGGTGACTCCTGAAGGGGGCCTGTGTGAAGGACCTAGCCATTTACACAGAGATGTCTTCACTCAGAACTCTGCTACAGGTGCAGGTGGGAGGGGCAGGAAGGCCTTCAGAGAAGAGGAGCCTACACATTTGCCAAGAAAAGCCATGAAGAGGAAGTGGTGCTGTGGCTCAAGGGGTAGGGCGGTAGCCTTGAGCTGAAGAGCTCAGGAACAGTGCCCAGGTCCAGAGTTCAAGTCCTATTACCTCCGGCCCCGACACACACACAAAATATGTACTGGGCACCAGTGGCTCATGCCTATATAATCCTAGCTACTCAGGAAGTGGAGATCTGAGGATCATGGAAAGTGCATGAGACTGGGGGAGAGGCTTGGTGGGGTTTTTGGTGGGGGAGGGGTTGGGGTTGAACTTGGGGCCTAGGAGCTGTCTCTCTACTACTTTTTCACTACCACTCAGCTTTTTCTACCACTCTGAGTCACAGCAGCACTTCTGGTTTTCTGGTGCTTAATTGGAGATAAGAGACTCAAGGACTTTCCCTCCTGGGCTGGCTTCAAACCTTGATCCTCAGAGCTCAGTCTTCTGAGTAGCTAGGATTATAGTGGTGAGCCACTGGTGCACAACTGCAACCACCAAAAAGCCAGAAGTAGAGCTGTGGCTCAAGTGGCAGAGAGCTTGCTTTAAACAAAGAAGTGGATAGCACCCAAACCCTAAATTCAAGACCTAGGACTAGAATCAAAATGGGGCGGAGGGGAAGGAAGGAAGGAAAAAAAGGAAGGGAGGCAGGGAGGGAAGAAAGGAAAGAACCATAAAGCAATCATTAAAAAGCTGGAGGTATGATTCAAGTGTTAGCACATCTGTCTAACAAGCAGTGAGGCTGTGATTTTTTTTTTTTTTTGCTAGTTTGAACTCAGGTCCTGGGCACTGTCCCTGAGCTTCTTTTGTTCAAAGTTAGCATTCTACCACTTGAATCACAGTGCTACTTCCAACTTCTGTTTTTGTGGCACTGAGGAATTGAACCCAGGGCTTCATGCATGCTAGGCAAGCACTCTACCACTAAGCTACATTCCCACCCCAAGGCTGGGCGTATGAGGCAGGGAGCACCATAAAGCCAAACCTAAGAGAGGAAAGAAGGCAGAGGAGGAGGAGGAGGAATGGGAAGACGAGTCGCAGCAGCTGCAGCGGCAAAAGACCTGGACATACGGATTGTGATGAAATGAAAATTTTGAATTCCAAGTTTAAAAAGGAAAACTTCTGAGTTTCGTACAAGAAATGAGAAGAGCTTCTCAAATGGAAGTACACAAATTTCTCATCAGATAAATCTAATGGAACATCGACTGCCGACAATGGAATAATGACTCCACCTTTCTCAGGAAGAAAACACTTCATCCTAGAAACCTATATTCAGCTAATCAAGAAGATGTGAAACTAGAATAAAAATTTAAGCACTTGTCAAGTCTATCTGTACATATATCTTCCAAAGGGAGCAGAAATCCAAAACCAAGGAAACAGAATCTAAGAAACTAGGGAGTTCATCTAGGGAATAACTAAGAGGAATGAGCAGGTGTTATTTGTGTGACAAGGCTAAGAAAACTGCAAGGTCAGATTAAAGCAGGAAATGAGAGGTGTCTAAGAAGAATGGTAGAGATAACTATTAACAAGTTTACACACAGCTATCTATCCAGATCTATGTATATACACATTTATATACAACAGTCACACATACATACACACTTTGTGGAAGTGGGGAAGAAAGTTATAATCGGGGCTGGGAATTTGGCCTAGTGGTAGAGTGCTTGCCTACTGTGCATAATGACCGGGATTCGATTCCTCAGGACCACATATATAGAAAAAGCCAGAAGTGCTGCTGTGACTCAATTGGTAGAGCCCCAGGACTGGAAAAAAAAAAGAATGAAAGAAAAGAAAGTTATAATTCAAATATGAAAATGAAACTACACACACACATACACACACAAACACGCTATACTAGGTTTTCTTTTTTGTTGTTGTTTTTTGGTCAGTTGCAGGGCTTGAACTTAGGTCCTTGATACTCTCGGAGCTTTTTCTTTTCTTTTCTTTTCTTTTCTTTTTTTTTGCCAGTCTTGGGGCTTGGGACTCAGGACCTGAGTACTCTTGGACTTTCTCAAGGCTAGAGCTCTACCACTTGAGCCACAGCACCACCTCTGGCTTTTTCTATGTATGTGGTACCAAGGAATTGAACCCCTGTCTTCGTGTATGCTAGGCAGGCACTCTACCACTAGGCCAAACTCCTGGCCCTCTCTAAGCTTTTTCATACAAAGCTAGTGCTTACCACTTTGAGCCACTATGCCACTTCCGGTTTTCTGGTAATATTAGAGATAAGAATCTCATGAACTTAACTTCCTGGGCTGGCTTTGAACTGTGATAATCTGATCTTAGCCTCTTAAGTAGCCAGGAACTACTTAGGAGCTGGGTACATGACCAGGACTTCGAAGAGGTGATTTAGCTCATCGTTTCAGAGGCTGACAATGTATGATCCATCAGTTGTTTCCATCTAGTCAGGTGTGTGGTGAGGGACTTGTGGCTGCAAGGGACATGGCAGGTGGCCTCACATGGTGGGAGCGTTCACCAAAGCGATCCCATGTGGTGAGACAAAGCCACTGCGCAAATCAAGAAAGCCAAACTTACTTTCCATCTTTTCTTTTCCCTTCCTTCCTTCCTTCCTTCCTTCCTTCCTTCCTTCCTTCCTTCCTTCCTTCCTTCCTTCCTTCTTCCCTCCCTCCCTCCCTCCCTCCCTCCCTCCTTCCTTCCTTCTTTCTTTCCTTCTTTCTTTCTTCTTTTCTGCCAGTCATGGGCCTTGAATTCAGGGCCTGAGTGTGGTCTTTGGGCTTTTTCAAGGTTGAAGCTCCACATTTCTGGCTTTTTCTACATATGTGGTATGGAGGAATCAAAACCAGGGCTTCTTGCATGCTAAAGGAACATTCTACCACTAGGCCACGCTCCTGGCCCCCACACTCATTTTATAATATCCCATTGTGGAGGGAACCAGTGTTCCCCCACTGATGGGCTGTTGTGAATTGTCAACTCTGCTAGCAAATTTGTTCTGCCTCTTTGGTTCCTAGTGGAGATGAACAGCTGATCTTCCTCCTTTTGCCCTTCATCCTGCTTCCTCTCTTTCTCCCCTTCCTTCTCTCCTCCCCTTTCCTCATTTCTTCCCTTTTCCCTTTCCTCTTCCCCCATCTCCTCCTCCTTTCCTTCCTTCTCCTCCTCCCTTTCCTTTCTCCCTTTTCCATTCTTCTCCCCTTCCCCTCCTCTACTTTCTCTTCCCTACCTTCCTCCCCTCTCCTCCACCCCCTCCCCCTCCTCTTTCTCCCTAGGTATCAGTGCCTTGTATAGCAGGAGACAATTGTGTAGTCACCACTAGCCATCTTTTTCTCATGCTGACTCAGTCCTAGTTCTGAGCGAACACTGTTTTGATCTATTAGTCATCTTGGCAGATGCCCTTACCTTTCCTTTAAGCCCCAGAGATCAGGAATAGAAAGCATATTGCAATGCATGCCAGTAGAGGGGAGGACAAATTCCCTTTTGTGATTTTCTAAAATGCTATAAGAAAAAGCTCTAGCAACTGTGACCTAACAAATATGCAAGCAAATCAATAAATTCTATAATTACCCTCAAAGCTTTGAATAGAGCTTTATGTCCCTCCCATGGATATGTGCACACTAATCTCTGACAGAGAAAGCTGGATGTCTTCCTGAAAGACAACCATGCTCTCTTGTGTTTGGACTTGTTGGCATGCTCTCCATCTCAGTTCCTCCATCTCTCCTATATACCATTTGGTCTGGTCAGCCCTAACTGCAGCTGTCCTGGATTGGCCAGGTTGGGAGGCAGAAATCAGAAGAGTCATGGTTCTAGGCCAGCTCAGGCAAAATGTGAACCAATCCCTGTCTCAATCCGTAAGTGGGATATGATGGTTGCTACTGTGACACTAGCTATTAGGAGAGATAGGTAAGAGATCATGTCTGATGTTGGCCCTGGGCAAAACAAGAGATCATACCTGAAAATAATTAAAGGAAAACATACTAAGGGAGGGAGGGAGGGAAGGAGGCAGGCAGGCAGGCAGACACTTTTGTCTATGTTCTGAGTACCTTTCTTCATTTCTGAATAGTCCAATTTTCTTCTTTTTCCACTGATGCATTTTAAAATTGTCATTGAATTCTTTTTGAAGTTCAGTCATCCAAAGCCCCCCTTTTTTGTCTAAATTATTTTTGTCTGAATTATTATTTTAAATTGCTTCGTCCTAGACTTCCTTCTGTTTTGTGTTGAAAATGTCTGGTATCAATATTTATCATAGCTTAGATTGATTCTGGAAAGTAGTTACACCAAGGTATATCTTGTCTTATTGACTCAGGGACAAAGGGAAGTGAGGTATAATGCAAATACAGTCATTTATATCAGTTTCCAGATGATAGCTGGAGGTGCTAAATATGAGGTCAGCTACAAATAAAGTCAACAATTAAACCTGATCTAATTTTGCTTTTATGAACAAACAGGAGAACATTAAAATGCTCATCAAAATCCTTATAAAATTCAACACTCAGCAAACACTGTTGACAAATGTCCCATGGAAAGAATTCTTTGTAATTTGACCTCTTTATTCTTTACTTGCTCTTGAATGGGAGGAGACATGTTTTCATTTCCTTTTGAAATAGCTGGGGTAATGAACAGTCCAAATTAGACTTCCCTTCCCAGTAAAATTTTACCATAACATTTTATGCTTCTGAATGAGTCTCAGAAATCAATACCACTATTCTTTTAATTGAGTTTTTTAGATAAAATAAGGCTCAGAACATAGTATAACTACATATAACTTTGAGCCAATATTGTGAATTAGGTTTTCTGAGTCTGTCTGTCTGTCTGTCTGCTTCTCTCTCTCTCTCTCTCTCTCTCTCTCTCTCTCTCTCTCTCTCTCTCTCTCTCTCTCTCTCATATCTTTCTTTCTATAGTACTGGGGTTTTGAACACAGGGCCTTACAATTGCTAGCCTGGCACTCTCCAGTTGAGCTATACCCCCATGCCGTTGGGGCTTTATTTAGTTTTTGGGTAGGGACTCATATTTTTGCCCAGGTCTGGGCTCAGACTATAGTCTTTCTACCTATGGTTTTCTGAGTGGCTAGGATTACAGGTGTGAAATTCCCATACTAAGGCTCATTTTGTTTTTCTGGCTGATATATTGTGATAACCAGTTGCAATACATAGGAACTATGGTGGACTATAGTTGGGAAAGATGGGGTAGAATGATGGATGGGGTGATATAGAGAAGATGCATTATATTCATAAACTAACCTGTTGATTGAAACAACTTTGTACAACTATTTAAAGTTAATCTCAAAAATGATATTGAAATAATATATATATATATGGAGAGAGAGAGAGATAGAGAGATAGAGAGATAGAGATAGAGAGAGAGAGAGAGAGAGAGAGAGAGAGAGAGAGAGAGAGAGAGAGAGAGGGAGGGAGAGGGGGTCCAATCTGGGCTTATATTCAGGGGCCAGAGTGTTCTTCTCTGAACAATTTTTTGTTTGAGGCTAATGCTCTACCACTTGAGCTACACCTCTGTTTCTGGCCTTTTGGTGATTAATTGGATATAAAAGGCTCATGGATTTTCCTGTCCCAGCTGGCTTCAAATTTCAATCCTCAGATCTCCTTCTCCTGAGTAGCTAGTATTACAGGTGTGAGAGAAAGTGGTTGCAAATTATATATATATATATACATATATATATGTATATTTATAGAGAACTTGGTTATCCAAAAGACTAGGGTATGAACTAATCAACTGGAGTTGGATATAAAATTGAGATTTCTGTAGAACTATGAAGTACTGTAAGAAATGGTTACACCCATAAGATTTTCTTTCAAAGACGAATTAAATAGTTGTGATTATAAAACATAAAAAAGTAAATTCCTGTATGAAAAAAAAATGCTATGGCAGGTTGTGGCCTGTGGCTCAAGCCTGTAATCTGAGCTACTCAAAAGTCTGATATTGGGGTCAGGAGTTTGGCCTAGTGGTAGAGTGCTTGCCTAGCATGCACAAAGACCTGGGTTTGATTCCTCGGTACCACATACCTAGAAAAAGTTGAAAGTGGTGACGTGGCTCAAGTGGTAGAGCACTAGCCTTGAGGAAAAAGCCCAAGGACAGTGCTCAGGTCCAGAGTTCAAAGCCCCAGGACTGGCACATACACATAGACAGAGCACACAAGTCTGAGATCTGAGGATCAGGTTCAAAGCCAGCTGAGCCAAGAAAGTCCATGAAACTCTTGACTGTTCAACAAAAAGCTGTCAGCAGAGGTATGGCTCAAGTAGTAGAGTATCAGCCTTGAGTTGAAACCCCAGTGCTGGTACAAAACAAAAGAAAATGTATGACAAAGAAGAAAAGGCAAACTATGAATCTGAAGGACCCTTTAAGACAAAAATAGCAAGCTCCCAGAAATAACTTCAAAAGTCTTAGGATAAGAGGAGCCAGGGCAGAGATTACACATGTAATTCACAAAAACAGGAAGTGCAAATTGCTAATAAATATCAAAGTCCTTCTTGACAGCAAACAAAGAAATGCAAATTGAAATAGAGTCATTCTCAATATCCCTTATTAGCAAATATTTTAAAATAACACACTGATGAATAGAAGTGATGTAAGTAGGCAGTCTTCTTTCTTCTTGATCACTGGAAAGCCTTTCTGTCTGTCGCCATTAAATACAAAGCTCTAGGGGCCAGGAGTTTGGCCTAGTGGTTAAAGTGCTTGCCTAGCATGCATGAAGACCCGGGTTCGATTCCTCGGTACCACATACATAGAAAAAAGCCGGAAGTGGTGCTGAGGCTCAAGTGGTAGAGCTCTAGCCTTGAGAAAGTCCAAGGACAGTGCTCAGGCCCTGAGCTCAAGCACAGGACTGGCAAAATAAATAAATAAATAAATAAATAAATAAATAAATAAATAAATAAATAAATACAAAGCTCTAGTAGGGTACCTATAGTTGACAACAATTAACTGGATATTTCATTATAATTAGTATAAAGGATTTTGAAAGTCTCTAACACAAAGAAATGATCTGTATTTGAGGTGACAGGATAGCCCAGTTCTTCTAATTCAATTATTATATATCATTTACATATGTTGAAATGTCACATTCTTCCTCATAAATGTAGACAATTAATATGTGTCCATTAAAAATAAAATAGATGAGCTGGGCATAGTGGCTCACACCTGTAATCCTAGCTACTCAGGAGGCTGAGATCTGAGAATATCGGTTCAAAGCCAGCCGGGAACTCTAGTCCGAGAGACTCTCATTTCCAATTAACCACTAGAAAACTGGAAGTGGCACTATGGCCCAAGAGTAGGGCGGTAGTCTTGAGCTGAAGAGCTTAGGGACAGCACCCAGGTCCAGAGTTCAAGTCCCACCACCAGAAATATATATATATATGCATATATAAATTTAAAAGTATTTTTTATGACTACTCCTGATTATGTTGAGAAAACCTCCTTTCAATTTCTAAATTCCCTTTTATTCCCTGCATCCAAAATAAAACACAATGTTGTGCCAGCCACTCGTGGCTCATGCCTAAAACCATAGCTATTCAGGAGGCTCAGACCTGAGCATCTTGGGTCAAACAAAGCCAACTGGAGCAGGGAAGTTGGTGAGACTTACCTCCAATTAACCAACAACAACAAAAAACAACAGTTGTGGAGCTATGACTTAAATGGTAAAGCTCCAAACTTGAGCAAAAAAGCTAAAGGACAGCACCCAGGCCCTGAGTTCAAGCCCCAGTACTGCCCAATGCACATACAAAACGAAACAGACAAAATCAACAAAGCTACAGTGTTGACAGTGTGACAGACACAGGATGTTCCTCACAGGAGTGTGCATTTGTATGTTCTCTGGAATCAATTTAATGACATGTGTCTAACACTTTGTGTTATATTTCATGTTAATTCTTTTATTTCTAGGGATCTGACTCATGAAAGGAATCTGATATATTGTTAAAGATTTATTTACATAGATACTTATATTCTCCATAGTACTGAAACCAACGTAAGCTCAAGATTAACAGAATAGTTAAAAATAATTGTAGTCAAATAAGAATAATATGCAAGCATTTGGTTCTATTTACAAGGGTTTTTGTTTTGTTTCTATTTCAGTTTTGATATACAAGGGATTTTATTTTGTTTTTGGTGATGTTGGAGTTTGAACTTAGGGCCTTTGCTTGCAAATACTCTACCATTTGGCCATACCTCTAGTCTTTTTTGCTTAAGCTATTTTTTAGATAATGTCTTGTGCTTTTTGCCTTGACCCATCTCAGAATAGGAATGTCTTACTTCTGGCTCCTGCATGGCTGGGACTATAGATGTATATCCTTGCACCTGCCTTGTTCTCTGAGATCAGTTCTTGTTAATTTCGTATTTTTTATTTTTGAGCCTGGGCTTGAACTAAGGGCTTCATCCTGTCTCAAGACTTTTCCAATCAAGGCTGCTGTTCTCCTATTTGGACCATGTCTCCTTCTGGCTTTTGGATGGTTAATTGGAAATAAGAGTCTATCTGCTGACATGAGGCATCAACTACTGATTTTGCTTTTTTTTTTTTTTTGGCCTGGACCTCAAGCTTTCTATTTACACTTAGCAAGTAGCTGGGATTTACAGGTGAGAGCCACTGTAAAGACTTTACAAGCTAGCCCGGCACGATGGCTCACACCTATAATCCTAGCTACTCCTACTCCGGAGGCTGAGATCTGAGGATCAAGGTTCAAAGCCAGCCCAGGCACAAAAGAACCTGAGACTCTTATTTCCAATTAACCTCTAGAAAAGGGGAAGTGGGGCTTGACTCAAGGGTAGGGAGGTAGCCTTGAGCTGAGGAGCTCAGGGACAGTGCCCAGGCCCAGGGATAGGGTGGTAGCCTTGAGTTGAAGAGCTCAGGGACAGTGCCCAGGCTGAGTTCAAGTCCCATGACCCACACACACACAAAAAAGCTAGTGCTCTGCCATTTGAGCCACAGTGCCACTTCCAGCCTTTTTTTTGGGGGGGGGGGTGTATGTGGTACCAAGGAATTGAATCCAGGACTTCATGTATGCTAGGTGAGCATTCTACCACTAGGATATGTTCCCCACCCAGTCATTTATTATTATTAATAGTAGTATTCATACTGGAGTTTGAACTCAGGGCTTTGAGCTCTTATACCACATATAACACATCTCCATTTATAGGTTTTTGCTGGTCAATTGGAGATGTCTGTCTTGCAGATCTCTCTGCTCTAGCTGGCTCCTAACTCTGACCCTGAGTAGATACTGATCTCAGCCTCTTGAATAGCTAGAATTACAGGCACCTGTGGCAATTCTCAGAGCAACAAGGTTATTCTTACAAAAGTTACTTAACTTCTGCTGAAGGGGTTAGCTGCCTGGAAATTTAAGCTGGAAGGTCATTGTGAGTTGTGGTTGTGCTAAATTAAGGAGTGTTCAGCTAATAGAGAATTATGAGAATGGTTTGGAAATATTAGCCTGGTTTTTGAAAATGATAGGATAGATGAAAGGTGAAGAAACCAATTGCAAATCTATTAAGGAACTGACAAAATGTCCACAGGGAAGTCTTGCTCATTTCAGAACAACCCTATTTTGGTTATCTGTTAGAGAAATATGAGAAAATATTTACAGTAAGATAATCTAATGTTAGCTTTGTCTTAAACCATAATGGGAGGGAGGAGAGCTCTGGGCCAGTGACTCACACCTATAATCCTAGCTACTCAAGAGACTAAGATATGAGATTCATGCCACAAAGCCAGCCTGGACAGGAAAGTGTGGTATTCTTTTTGTTGTTGTTGGTGGTTATGCGGCTTGAACTCAGAGCCTGGGTACTGACCCTGAGCTCAAGGCTAGTGCTCTACCTCTTTGAGCCACAGCTCCACTTACAGTTTTCTGGTGGTTAATTACAGTTAAGGGTTTCACTGGAACTTTTCTGCCCAGGTTGGCTTCAAACCATGATCCTCAGATCTCAGCCTCCTAAGTAGCTAGGATTATAGGCTTTGAGCCACCAGCACCCCATTACTGTGATTCTCTTATCTTCAATAAACCACCAAAATGCCAGAAGTGGAGCTGTGAGTCAAGTGGTAGACCTCCAACTTTGAGAAAAAAAGCTCAAGGGCAGAGCCTAAATCCTGAGTTCAAGCTCCAGACTGGCACTACAAAGAAAGAGAAAGAGAGAGAGAGAAACAAAGGAAACTGGAAGTGGAGATGTAGCTCAAGAGGTAGAATGCTATCCCTAAGTGAAAAAACTAAGAGACAGCACTCTGGCCTGAGTTAAACTCTCAGTATTGGCAAAATCACACTGTGGGGCAGATTGAGGCTATAGATGAAATAACAATGGCCAAGTTCTGATAATAAGCCAAACTTGGAGGATAACAAAGGAACTTTCTGATGTGATGGATAAATGGGAAATAGAAGTGAAGTATATACATTAATCAAAAGAATTTGCTCATTAAACCACATATATATATTTTAGATAGACAAATAGCCTGACAGATTGCCATTATTTCATTCTTATTTCTAGTTCTTAAATAGATTTCAAATTTTCCATAACAAGAAGCAGAAAAAAAAGAAATAGGAAAGGAAGATGAAAGAGAGGAGGAAAGAAATTCTGCTGCCGCCTTGAAAGTCTTAAATTACAGAGTGACATAGAATAAAAGGAGAACTATGAACACTGACACTTTTAGGCTGAAACAGGCTCATTTGCAACGAGCACGTTCTGCCTTATTGGAGCATTAGCCTTGCATCACAGAAAATAAGATAGGTTGCTATGATCCAGGCATGACCATACAAAATAATCCATCTTTCTTTCTTTCTTTCTTTTTTTCTTTCTTCCTTCCTTTCTTTCTTTCTTCCTTTCTTTCTTTCTTTCTTTCTTTCTTTCTTTCTTTCTTTCTTTCTTTCCTTCCTTCCTTCCTTCCTTCCTTCCTTCCTTCCTTCCTTCCTTCCTGCTTGCTTTCTCTTTCTCACCTTCTTTCTTGCTTTCTTGCCTTCCTTCCTTCCTTCTTCCTTTCCCTTCCCTTCATTCCTTCCTCCTCTCTTTCCTTTCTTTCCTCAGGGCTTCATGCTCCAATTCAGGGACTAAGCTCTTATTTAGGTGGGTTTTTTTTTCCCCCCGCTCAAGGATGGTACTCTATCATTTGAGCTATATCTCCCCTTCCAGTTTCTTTTTTCTTTCTTTTTTTTTTTTCCAGTCACGGGACTTAAACTCAGGGCCTGGCCACTGTCCTTGGACACTTTTGGCTCAAGGCTAGTGCTCTGCCACTTGAGGTACAGCACCACTTACATCTTTTTCTACGTATGTGGTACCAAGGAATCAAAACAAGGGCCTTGTGCATTTAAGGTGCACACTCTACCCCTAGGCCACACTTCTGCCCCCACCTTTTTTCTTTTCTTCTTCTTTTTTTTTGATTGTGGGACTTGAACTCTGGGCCTGGGCATTGTCCCTGAGTTCTTCAGCTCACGCTACCGCCCTATCTCTTGAGCCACAGTGCCACTTCCCAGTTTCTTTCTTTTTTTTTTTTTTTTTGCCATTCCTGGGGACTGAATTCAAGGCCTGATCACTGTCCTTGGGCTTTCCTCAAGGCTACTGCTCTACCACTTAGGCCACAACATCACTTGTAGCTTTACTATGAATGTGGTACCAAGGAATCAAACCCGGGGCTTCCTGCATGCTAGGCAAGCACTCTACCACTAGGCTACACTCCCAGCCTTTATTTACTGTTGTGCTTTGTTCTGGTTGACACATCCCACTCCATTCAGATTCTGACAAATGTCAGTTTTTCTCAGGTATATATGGTTACCGAGATACCCTAATGCAGCTGAGAGGTACACATTATCAGAGGCAGCTCAGACCTGGGTGTGAATCATTTCTCTCTCCTACCTCACAGGGACATCTTTCACTAAGTATCTATTTGTTTTCTTGTTCATCTCTCAGACAGCCTTAAGCCTCAAAGGCTGATCCCTTGCCCCAGTTCTGGAATAAAACTTAAAGGGAAGCTTAGGAAAGGGAAATCCCAACCTGATGGCAGTAGTTCACACCTGTAATCCTAGCTGCTGAGAAGTCTGAGTTCTAAGGATCAAGGTTTGAAGCCAGCCCAGGCAGAAAAGTCCAAGAGACTCATATCTTCAAGTAATCAGCCAAAAGCTGAAAGCTAGAGATTAACTTTCTTTTTCTACTATATGCAAAGTCCATGAGAATGGGACTGTTTATTCATTTCCCCAAGCATCCAGATTAGTAATAGTTCCTCTTTTCTATAAAGACTAGCAAAATTTTCTGCTTTCAGCAAATACTAAGGGAGAACTGATGACATGTCAGGGACTTTTTTTTTTTTTCTTGTCATTCGTGGGGCTTGAAGTCTATCCCTGAGATCTTTCTCCCTCAAGGATAGTGCTCTACCACTTTGGATCACAGTGCTACTTCCAGTTTCTGGTGGTTAATTGACAAAGCTCACAGACTTCCTGTCCAAGCTTTGAACCTCAGGTCTCAGCCTCCAGAATAGCTAGAATTACAGGAGTGAACCAACAACATGGGCTTTCAGAGACATTTTGAATACTGGGGCTTCAAATACATGTAATATTCATAAGGTCTTGCAGGAATGACTAACACAGGGGCACGGAAACAGGTTCCCTGGTACCCCACTGGCATAAAGTTACACACAAAAGAAACACCTGGGAGGGGGAGGGAAATGGGGACCAAGACAGGTGGAAGGGAATCAATGTATGTGAATTAATGAACCTTCTATCTAGCAAATATCATGTAACCCTTCTATTAATTAAAATAAAAAATATATGGAAAAAAGAAACACCTCATTTCCCCTGCAAAACATGGCAAAGCTTCCTATGTTTCTGACACTGGTGATGATCTTGGAACAGGGAAAGAATGAAAACAAGTACAATCTAACTCTAAGTGGCTGGTGTGGAGCTATTCTGGCTGGAAAAGACCTTCACTGTGGACCTTGGAAAGGTGTGAAGGGTTCTCAGGAGGGGAGCATCATGGCTAGACATGACATTCTGGGGACAATAGATCTGTAGGCCTATAGAGAAAGGATTAAGGCAGGAGGCTGGTATACTGGCTCATTGGAAGGCCATGAACTCCTGACCTCAAGCAGTATTTGAGGATGGTATTCAGAGGGAAACACATACACTAGGTATTCATGAGATAAAATGGACAGGATGGCAAGAGAAAGTGAAGGAAAAGACTGTGATGTTTAAGTTTCCAGCTTGGTTGTCTAGTGGCTTCTGCTCCATTTTCACCAAGGTGATGACAAGTACAGAATGTCCATTACTCGGCTGATTCAGAGTAGATAGGGACTAGATCCAGGAAACTGATTCTTGCAAGAGAGGCAAGTTGCCATTTCAAAAGGTGAGTGGCACACATCTGTAATCTAACTTATTCAAGGGGCTGAAAATCTGAGGATTAGAATTGGAAGCCAGCCTGGGCAGTAATGTCGTGTGAGACTCTTCTCTGAATAACCAGCAAAGAGCTGGAAGTAGAATTGAAGCTCAAGGGGTAATGCACCAGTCGAGCAAAAAAGGCAAGCAAGAGCATGAGGCCTTGAACCCAAGCCACATTACCTGTCCTTGGATTTTTCTCAAGGCTAGAACTCTACCACTTGAGCCTCAGCACCACTTCTGGCTTTTTTTCTAAGTATGTGGTCCCAAGGAATCGAACCCGGGTCTTTGTGCATGCTAGGTAAGCGCTCTACCACTGGGCCAAACTCCCGGCCCCTACCAGCACATTTTTTAAATTGTATTTTTAGGATACAATATACATGGCCTATTTTTTTTCATAAAAAGACCACTTGTCAGCCAGATGCTGCTTGTCTATACCTGTAAAACTAGCTACTCAAGAGGCTGAGATCTGAGGATCACAGTTCAAAGCCAGCCCAGGCAGAAAAATCCCTGTGAAATAAACTACAAAAAAAATATCCAGAAGTGGCGCTGTGGCTCAAGTGGTAGAGCACTAGCCTTGTGCACAAAGAAGCTCAGGGACAGTGCCCAGGATGAGGTGGAGTTGGGAATTGGAGGGTTTAAAAAAAATAGATCACTTGTCATTTACAAATGTTCATTTCAGTAGTTTAAAATACATCTACAATGTTTTGCTATCATCATCACTTTCTACACCTAAACCTTTTTTATCATCCCCAACAGAAACCTTGTACCTATAAAATAACTCTCTGTCTCCTTCCTCCTCCCCTCAGTCTCTAGCAATCTTTATTCTACTTTTTTTTTTTTTTTTTTTGGCGGTTGTTGGGCTTGAACTCTGGGCCTCAGCACTGTCCCTGAGCTCTTCAGCTTCAGGCTAGTGCTCTACCACTTTAGCCACAGTGCCATTTCTGGTTTTTGGGTGTTTAATTGGAGATTAGAATCTCCCAGACTTTTGTGCCTAGGCTGGTTTGGTTTGGTTTGGTTTTGCTTTGCTTATATGGATGGGTTTTTTTTTTTTTGTTGTTGTTGTTGTTTTATTTTTGTTTTCATCTACCCCTTGAGCTATAGGGCCACTTCCCTTTTTATACTTCTTACGTGCCCACCAGGATGTCTTCAAGGAAGACATAGGTTGTAGTAAGTGAGAGAACAATAGACCTTCACTAAGGGGTGGGGGAGGGGAACAGAAATGGAGAGATAAATGGTAAATCAATGCAGCAGTGGCATTCACACTACACACTATGTTGAAAATGAACTATACTACTTGGTGAGGACAGTAGGGTAAAACTGTGGAAGTGACATTGTCCAAAAAGAAATATACCCGACTTCTGTAACTGTAACTCCTCTGTACATCATCTTTATAATAACAACAAAAATAAAAATTAATAGACTCTCTTTGTTTTGACCATGTTTCACTATTTTTCAAGGTGGATCATGGAAATATATATGACTCTCCCAGGCATGTTACATGATTTCCAGAAACCTCTTTATATCTACAACAAAAGAGTTAAGGAGCTGAGTGCTGGTGGCTCACACCTATAATCGTAGCTACGAAGGGGGCTGAGATCTGAAGACTGTGGTTAGAATTTCAGCCCAGTCAGAAAAGGTAGTGAGACTCTGGAGCTGTGGCTGAGAGTGGCAGAGCACTAGTCTTGAGCAGAAAAGCTCAGGGACAGTACCCAAGCCCTGAGTTCAATCCCCCCAACCAAAGAGAAGAAAGAAAAAAAGAGACAAAATAGCTAAGGAGGTGAGTTGGGGGTCCTCAAAGTTCCTGTATCATCAAAACAATGTTAATTCTATCAATATAAGGAGAAAGAAGCAGAGTGTCAATGGTTCATGCCTGTAATCCTAGCTACTCAGGAGGCTGAGATCTGATGATATATTGTTTAAAGCCAGGGCAAGAAAGTTTATGAGATTCTTAGCTCTAGAAGCACCAGAAAAGCTTAGAGAGGGTCTGTGGCAAGTGGTAGAATGCTAGCCTTGAGCAAAAAAAGCTCACAGACAGCATTCAGATGCTGAGAGTGAGAGGAAGAGAGGAGGAGAGGAAGGAGGGGGAGAGAAAAGCAGAGAGAGGGAGAGGGGAAGTGGGAGACAGGAGGTGGGAAAGAGAGAGGAGGAGGGGAGAGTGGGGGAGGGAAAGAGTGAGGGGGGAGATGGAGGAGAGGGGGCGGGGGAGAGGGAGAAAGAGGAGAGGGGGGAGGAGGGAGAGAGATGAGCCTGGAAGATGAGTCAGGTGGTGCTCTCTTGTTGGGTGGTTATAATAATGTGGGCTCCTCCCAAATATCTCCTGGGCTTTGGACTGATTGCTTGATGGCTTGCAAGGAGCACTCTCCCAGCTCTTTCCATTGATTGAATGGGCACCCAGGGCATTATGGGAAGAAGTGTTTGAGTGTAAACACATAGGATAATGGAGAGAAGCATCTGAACAGAAGCCCAAGGCACTATGGGAACAAGAAGCACCTAGATGAACCACATGTTACCTGCAACATTTTAGATCCACCACTTTTTTATCCCTGTCTACCTTACAGCTCGCCTTTCTCTTATCAGTATGAAATATTAAACAAAAAGGAAATATACAAAAAAAGGAAACTTCCGTTGGAAACCTACTCCCCAAAGATAATCATCTTAAAAAAAAAACTTCCAAATTCTATATATGGTTTTATTTTAGCTTGAATGCGTTAGAGAAATGAAGCAGCTCTGGGAACATTGTGTGCCACCTACAGCCAGGGGCCACAGAAATAGCCCTGGGCTTAACCTGTGGAATGCTTTTACTTGGAAGGTGTTTTAAAAACAACAAAAAAATCAGGTGTAATCTATCACTTGTTTTCTCCCTTAAGGTTTGTGTCAGAAAGAAAGAAGACATATGTGTTAGGGTGCGGTGGCTTATGCCTGTAATCCTAGCTACTCAGGAGGTTCATGGTTCAAAGCCAGCCTGGGCACTAAAGAACATGAAACTCTTACCTTCAATTAACCACTAGAAAACGGGAAGTGGGGCTGAGGTTCAAGGGGTAGGGTGGTAGCCTTGAGCTGAAGAGCTCAGGGACAGCTGCTAGGCCCAGAGTCCAAGTCTCATGACTGACAAAACAACAACAAGGAAAAAAAAAAAAGGTAGCTAGGTGCTGGGGTTCATGCCTGTAATCCTAATTACTCAGGAAACTGAGATCTGGGAATCATGGTACAAAGCCAGTGCAGGCACAAAATTCCCTGAAACTTTTATCTCCAATTATCCACCAGAAACCCAGTAGTGGTACTGTGACTCCAAGTGGTAGAGTGCTAGCCTTGAGCTCAGGGACAATGCCCAGGCCCAGAAAAGGCTAAATCAAATTTCTTGAAAAGCGAAACAAAACCCAGAAATGGTTAAGGTGAGACATGTTTAGGGGGCAGGTCTCTTCCTCTTTTGGAAAGACAGCTCAGGAATTCTCTGCTCATCATGTAGTCATGTGATGGACTCTGTGTGTGTGTGTGTGTGTGTGTGTGTGTGTGTGTGTGTGTGTGTGTGTGTTTTCCCAATCGTGGGCTTTGAACTCAGGGCCTGAGCACTGTCCTTGGACTTTCTCAAGGCTAGAGTTCTACCACTTGAGCCACAGCACCCCTTCTGGCTTTTTTTTTTTTTTCTATGTATGTGGTACCAAGGAATCGAACCAGGATCTTAGTGCATGCTAGGCAAGCAACTCTACCAGTAGGCCAAGCTCCTGGCCCAGTGGACTGGTTTTTAACCAAATCTCTTTTCTATTTAGGAACTGAATATGAGAAACACGAGGAGAGACATTTCTGGGCTCAGTTCCTCTTTGCCTCCTAATTTCTTCATTTTGGCAGAAATAAATAACTCATGGTTATCCCTCTTAAGTGCTTCCCCTTCAATTCATGTGTAGAGACTGTTGTCTTACTTGACTAACAGAGCCAGAGCCAAAGAAGGCAGAAGATCAAAGAAACCTTTCGAGACTCTTAAGGAAGGAGTGTCCAAGTTTAAGTGCAGATTCAATGTAAGCAGAGAGGAATCAGTTTTGGCCTCATAGAGGTATGATTGAAGAAAGGACAAAAACCATTTAGTGCTAGTCACTCATACTCATAATTCTAGCTACTCAGAAGGATGAGATATGAGTTTCATGGTTCAAAGCCAGTCTGGTCAGGAAAGTCCATGAGACTCAGATCTCCAATTAACGAGCAAAAAGCCAGAAGTGGGACTGTGGCTTAAGTGGTAGAGTAGCAGCCTTGAGCAAAAAAACTAAAGGAGAGCTAGAAGACCTCAGTTCAAGCAGCAGTACCCGCATGAAAAGAATAAGAAAAAGGAGAAAGAGAAGCAGAAGGAAAAGAAGAAAACTGAGCTGAGCATAGTGGCACATGACTATAATTCCAGCACTTGGTGAGACTGAGGCAGGAGGATCTCAAATCTCAAATTCAAGATCAATAAGACCGTCACAAAAAAGAAAAATAAATTTTAAACTTGTGCTTTAGTGATTAAAATGTTCTGCTACATAAATGTCTTGTAAGATTTAAAAGCAATTTACCTAAGTTTCAAAATAAACATTTTTATGATCTAAAAAATATTAATAAAATACCTAGGGGGCTGGGAGTTTGGCCTAGTGGTTAAAGTGCTGGCCTAGCATGCACAAAGACCCGGGTTCGATTCCTTGGTACCACATACATAGAAAAAAGCCGGAAATGGTGCTGAGGCTCAAGTGGTAGAGCTCTAGCCTTGAGAAAGTCCAAGGACAGTGCTCAGGCCCTGAGCTCAAGCCCAGGACTGGCAAAAAAAAAAAAAAAAAAGAAAATACCTAGCAAAAATTCTTTTCCACCTTGTGTTCCAATTCACCTATCCTCTACTCTCTCATTTAGGAAAACACCAATTTGAGTGTCTGACAAGAGTTTCTTTATGCTAAGTATATTTTGGACTTTTTTTTCTTTCGTTTGACACTGATAAGCTTTGCTATTTTAGTGTAGGATTTGTTTTTGTTAAATAAAAGCAGAAATGGAAACCTTGCCTGTTTCTTACAACTGGGGATGCAGCCAGAGCATTTTAGGAAACCCCCCAAGTGGCACTGCCCTAAGAGGCAGTGCCCTAAGGGCAGCCCTCTGTGGGCTAAAGGAGGGCAAGTGGCAAGGAGGCCTTGTCGGTCTGACATGCAAATCACGGAAGTGACAGTAAAATCACAAACCAGGTAAAATTTGTATTATGCAAACTCTGGACATGGTTAAAACACATATAAAAAAATCAGTGAAAAATCTGGCAAGTGGGTAGTAGGGAGAAGGCAGAATAGAGAAACTCCATCTGCTGGTGGGGTGGGGAGGCAACAACAGGAAAAGTCAAAATGAGCTGGGATTGGGGAGGTTCCACATAGATATTGGAGGCTTGCTGGAATCCAGGGGATTTTGAATTATTTCATTTGTCTTTGCTCTCCTTGTACCCCGCCATTTCCAGTAGAACAAATGTTGAAGAAAACAGGGGGAAACTCCAATCTGAAGATCAGAGTTATCTATTAGTGCCTGAAAAGCCTTCACATGTATAGTGCTGGATATAAGAGATAAACACTACCAGAATTATTATTATTATAATTATTGTTATTATTATTATTGTCAGTCATGGTACTTGAACTGTTTGCCTGGGCATTGTCCCTGAACTCTTCAGCTCAAGGCTACCGCCCTACCCCTTGAGCAACAGTGCCACTTCTGGTTTTCTGGTGATTAACTGGAGATAAGAAGCTCACCCGCTTTGTAGTCTTTGTAGTGCCCGGACTGGCTTTCAACTGCAATCCTCAGATTTCTGCCTCCTGAGTAGCTAGGATTACAGGCATGAGCCACTGCGCCCAGATATACAGATGTATATCTGTACTGGGGCTTGAACTCAGGACACCTGGGTCCTGTCCTTCAACACTTTTTGCTCAAGGTTAGCACTCTGCCACTTGAACCCCAGTGCTACTTCCACTGTTTAGGGTTGCATGCTAGGTGAGCACTCTACCATTAGGCTACACTCACAGCCCTGCAAAGCTGTTTATATCTCATTTCTCTATATGTCGTTTTTAAAAGAAAGCAAAGTGTGTGTGTGCGCACGCACACTTGCATGCATACTAGTACTAGAGTAGGAGCTATGCTTTGTGCCCTAGCTTTTTCCCTCTCAAGGCTGGTGCTCTACCAGTGGAGCCACAATTCTACTCCTTTTTTGCTGGTTAATTGGAGATAAGAGTCTCAGTAACTTCCTCCAACTTCCTACCCTCAACTTCCTATTGGGTTTGATCTTTGATCCTCAGATCTTACCCTCCAGAGTAGCTAGGATTACAAGCTTGAGCCACTGCCAACCAGCTAAATCATGTTTAATCTCAGTGAATTACAAGCTGGGGATTCCAAATTGATGTTTAAAAAACAAGAAACACAGGACCAGGAGTTTGGCCTAGTGGTAGAGTGCTTGCCTAGCATAAACAAAGACCTGGGTTTGATCCCTTGGTACCATTTACTTAGAAAAGCCAGAAGTGGTGCTGTGGCTAAAATGGTAGAGCTCTAGCCCAAGGACAGTGCTCAGGCCCAGAGTTCAAGAAAAGAAAGAAAGAAAGCAAGAAAGCAAGCAAGAAAGAAAGAGGTTTCATCATAGATAAATTCCTTCACTTATTTCTGGTAGATATAACATCAGAGACTGCAGGGACCACACCGTTGCTGGGCCACTATGGGTTGACTGATTCCCATAATATTCTACACTCATATCTGCAAACTCCTTGCACCTAGCCTGTGCTGAAGCTTCAGACACTTCCCACATTCTTTCCCATCTGAGCCCTGGCATTCTCAGACCATGTGCCCCAGCTCCACTGTCATCCTACACTTGCAGATGGTGAGTAGCCTCAGCTGTCTTCCTGTCTGCTGCAGAACTACTCTTCCCTTCTCAGCACTAATAGTACTCTGCTACTAGAATCTCCATTCTCTTTGTTCATTTAAAATAAACATAATATTGGCCTCAATGGATTGTTCTTCCTGACGCCTTACGTTTCTATCATTCATCAGATGACCGATCTACGTTGTAGTTTTAGAGTTTAACAGAATCACTTATGCCTTCGCCTCTACTCTTTTAGGTAAGATATAAGCCTTATGTGAGAGGAGACAAACACACACACATGTACAGAACTTTAGCTCTCTTGCTTGCTAAGTATATGCTCTGTAACTGAACTGTATCTTCATTCTTTCAGTCCATTTCTGTTGAAGAAGGACAACTTTTTGGATCCATGGATTATAGGCTATTTTCTCCCTCCGATATCAGATTTATGTACAGTTCTACAGATAAATCCATTTGTTTGAACTTAAAGAACTGATTTGACTTGGCTAATAGAGTATGGCTGCCAGATGTTGGTGGCTCTTGCTTGTAATTCTAGCTACTCAAGAGGCTGAGATTTGAGGATTGTGGTTAGAAGCCAGTCTGTGCAGGAGAATATATGAGACTCTTATTCCCAGTTAACCAAGCAAAAAGCCGGAAGTGGAGTTGTGGCCTAAGTGGTAGAACACTAGACTTGAGCAAAAAAGTTCATGACTTTTCAGCCTAGAATGTCTTCGAACCATAATCCTTAAATCTCAGCCTCCTGAGTAGCTAGGATTATAAGCATGAGCCACCGGCACCTAGCTGGCCTAACTTTTAAAATGTAGAGGTTAAATGTCCATTTGAAGCTCTCACTTTGTGAGACTAGGAGGCAACTACATTAACATGCACTCCAGTGACCTAAGTGCTTAATGGCCAAATGGCCAAAAGCAGAGTCCTGACCACTGATTGGTGTCAGTGGCAAGACAGAGGCAGGTTTCCTTGTAGTCAGGAAACTGGAGAACACCAAAGGACCTGGCTGAATTCAATCAGTATTTTTCCCCCAGGCAAGCTTATAATGGAATTACTATGGAAACAGCATTCATGTTACCAGAAATCTATTTTTCACCAAAATGTTGTTGGAATGCTTTGAGCCTAGGAGATGATGCATCCCTGATTTTAGAGTATTGTCTGGATTCAGTCCCTCATCTTCACTCATGTGGTTGAACCCAGAAAACTACCTTACCACAAGTTCACCAATCAAAAACTAGCAGAGAGAAAGAGAGAAAGAGAAAGAGAATATGCGTGTGTGTAATAGGGCTTGAAGTCAGGGCCTCCATGCATCTGACCTTTTTTGCTCAAGGCTGGTGGTACTCCACCACTTAGCCACAGCTCCACTTTCAGCTTTCTGTTGGTTAACTGGAGATTATAGCCTCACGGTCATAGATCTCAGCCTCTGGAGTAGCTAAGATTACAGGTGTGAGCAACCAGCACCCTGCTACAGTTTCCTAATATAGAAATGTATAGTCTTTCCATTCACTTGAACTACTTTCTCAAATGGCAAAATGCAAAGTTGATATGTCAGACCCAAAGAACAGGGTGCAGCAAAGGTATTGTGTGTGTGTGCGTGTGTGTGCCAATAGAGTTGTGAACTCAGGTTCCTTAGTTCCCCCCCTCCTCTCTCTCTCGCCAGTCCTAGCTTGAACTCAGGGCCTGAGCACTGTCCGTGGACTGTCTCAAGGCTAGAGCTTTACCACTTCCAGCTTTTTTTTTCTATATATGTGGTACCGAGGAATGGAACCCCAGTCTTCCTGCCTGCTAGGCAAGTCCTCTACCACTAGGCCAAACGCCCGGCCCTCCCTTAACCTTTTCGAATAAGGCTGGCACTCTAATACTTTAGCCAGATCTCCACTTTGGCTGTTTGCTGGAGATAAGAGGTTTTTTTTTTTTTTTTTTTTTTTTTTTTTTCTGGCCAGGCTGGCTTCGAACTTCCATCCTCAGCCCGAAGCCTGAGCCACATGCGGGCTTCATGGATGAATGTATAGGAGGGGACAGGCACTAACCCATCCACTAGCTGAGATTGCTTTCCACAGGGCATCTTTTCCTCCCTTCACCTGCGGGGCTTCTCGCTCTAGTAACGTCATCATCGTTATTATTGGTTGAAGTCATCTCCATTATGCGGCTATGTTCTAAATTGATGGCCAACAGGCTGGCAGACATTGCCCCCCCTCATTGCTCACCTTTCCCCTTAATTCCAATAGATAGAATGCATTTTGTTCTGTGTCTCTCCATTTAGTCAGTAGCCTAAAGTTACCGGAATTGATCCACGTGGTCGGTCACCCAAATGATGTCAAAAGAAGCCAAGCGCTGGGGACAATACCCGGGTTGTCACCGCCAAACAAACCCGGGATTCCTCGCACCCCGCCGAGAATTACTCAGATCCCAGCCTCGGTTTTCTATCTCGGCGGTGGGGCCCGCGGTCCCCCCGGCCCATCGGGCTCACCGCGTCCCGGACGTGCGGCGTGGGCACCGCCCCGCAGCACCCGCTCCTTCGCCCGGGCGCACAGGCGCTAGGGCCCCGCGGCTGGCGGGAAGCGCCGCCCGCCCTCGGCCCGCCCCGCCCGGGTTCGCTCTCCGGAGTGGGAGTCCGTGGCGAGCGCTCCTCGGCCCGGGAGGCGGGCGCTGCGGGTGGGCGTGGCCGCGCGGGGCGGCGCCGCGGGCCGCGCAGCTGCCGGGCCGGCCGGGCATTAGGGCCTCGGCGGAGCCCGCTCCCCTGCGTGCTGGGCGGGGTGTGCGGAGAGCGGCTTCGCGGGCAGGCGCGGCGAGCCCGGAGGCGGCGGCTGCGCCCTGCGCCGGGGCGGAGCCGGGGGCGGGCGGGCGGGCGGGCGGCCGGCAGGCGAGGGCTGGGGCCGGAGGCCGGGAGTGCCTGAGCGCCGGCGGCGGCGGCGGTAGCAGCGGCGCCTCTGCGGGTTCGGAGCTTGGGTCGGCGGCGGCTCGGGGCCCGCCCGCTGGGCTGCGGTGCGTGCGGGCTGCCCGGCTCCTCTCCTCCCCCGCCCGCCGCCGCTGTGATTGGGTGGAAGATGGCGCTGGGCGGATGGAAATCCTAATGACAGTCTCCAAATTCGCCTCCATCTGTACCATGGTAGGTGCCGCGGGAGGGCGGCGGGTCCGGGTCCCCCTCGCGGCGTGGCCCGCCCCGGCCGGCGCGGTCGCTCTGGGATGAGTGGCCCTGCGCGGGGGAGGGGCGGCGCGCGGCCGGGCACGGGGGCGACGGTGCTGGACGTGGCGGGGGGCCGAGCGCCGGCCTCGGGCTGGGACGGGGGCTCGCCGGGCTTCGGGGCGCGGGGGTGGGCAGCGGCGCGAGGCCGGGGGACGCCGGGCAGCGCCCGCTCCGCTTCCGCCTGGCCGCGCGCCCGGCGGGGAGGCGTCCGCGGCGGGGCGGGGGTCGTCGGGCAGGCAGGAAGGAAGGGTCTCGTTCCTGGCCGGGGGAGAGGACGGAAGTCAAGTGCAGGTTTCCTCCCCGCGCCTCTGGCTAGGCGGAGTCCCCGGGCCCCCTCCCCCGGGCCCCGGGCTCTGGGAAAAGGGGGTGCGTGTGAAGGTGGAAACTTTCGGTAAGTGTGCTTGGGGACGTTTTTCTCCTCTTGAGAGGTGCCAGCCTGTGTCCAGGTGGCAGTCTTGTCCCTGGGAGAGCTACGGGAATCTGGAGAGAGCAGCGGTGGCTTTTCCTGTCATTTGTTTACTTGAATCCTCCCGGGATTGACCGCCCCGGGCGGTTGTATCGTTTTATTTCAGGCTTTCACCCAGACTCTTAAAGAGGGGGGGGGGGGAGTCCTGATGGAAGGTGAAAGTTCCGAATGAAACACAATGTTGGGTCTGTTTGAAACTGCTTTTGTGCTTGGCCAGGAGGACCACAGTTATCCACGTGACGTGACAAATTCCTTTCATTAGCTCCTTTATGAGCTTATACGTAGGGATTGCAATTTATGAGTCATCACTGAAAAAAAGAAAGTTTGCAACCTAGGCCTAGTGTTACGTTTATGAAATGTTTCGTTTTTATATATTCGACTTCATATAGGAGATTTCCCCAAACAGCCTTCATTTCAGCAGTGGACGTTTTCATCTTTTTCTTTAAGGAAGTAGTGAATCAGATGCTTTAAAAAAAAGAAAAAACAACTTTTTTTTTTTTCCCCACCAATCCTGTTGGGGAATAGTATAATAAATGGCTGAAATCCGGTGAACTTACAATCTACAGTATGGAAATCACATTTCAGGAATGAATCACGTTTTGGGAAAGCGTTGATATTAAAGGAACTATACTAAAATGTTTTCGGAGAATTTTTAGATACCTGCTGGTTCAAAGCAAATAGGATTGATGAGTCCTTTCTCGTGCTGATTTTGCCAGATTGGTGCACACCCAAAGGGGTCATAGTTCATTGTCCAAGTCTACGGCTTCAGGAATGATGTGATGTACTTTACTGATGAAAGAAATCAAACATTCATGTAGTACCCGGCCAGGGCTAGACTGCTGAATGTCAGAATACAAACAGAATTAAAATAGAAATATTAATAAATATGATGTACCATAATCAGATTAGAACAGTGAAACTCTGAGAGGTTTGCCAAGGTCATACACTGAGTAGGATTGTGATGTCAAGAATGTCTTGACTTTGAAGTTCTTTCTAAGGCTTCTACCCAGGTGCACTAATTACATGTGGTGTGTATGTGTTTTGGCAAATACAGTACTGCAAGATGTCTGTGCCTGGCCAAATGAGATTGTTCCAAAGGTACTATTAAAATTAGGTGTGTCCGTGTTCATATTTGAATAAATTTCTGATGCAGTTCCAAAGTAGTGGTAAATATCTGCAAGTAACTTGCAGTCCAGACTCTAAAGAAAATTGCTATCCATCTTTGAGAATTACCAAACTGAAAAGGAGAACAGTGGTACTTCCCTTGGTGAGTATGTTTGCCCTAGGCTTAGAATCCTTTCTGTCCTGTCCTGTGAGTTGTACTTCTGGAGCAGGTCATTTTATCTATAGTCTGACCCCTATTCATCTGTCTCAAAATTTTTCACAGCATTTGTGTGTGTGTGATCTCACAGTAACTGTGCTATAAGGTGTTTTTTTTATTAAGACCCTGAGAGCTATAAAATGGTGGGCTATCATTTATTTCTGCGGTTGGATCAGGTGCACTACTTTCTCTCTACAAGGAAAAAGTTCTTAGAGCCCTTACTCTTTGAAAACTAAGTTTGGCGAAGCAGGGGTGTAGTTGGGTGACTGTGGAATAGTGGAGAGAAGGGCTAGACTTAAAGAGAATTCCATTTCGCGGAGAGTCAGCAGCTGTGAAAACATTAAGGATGAGTTGAAATTTTATTCTATAAATACCAAAGTTTACATAACTTACTCATTTGTCAAAACAAGGTTCAGGGCAAATCTGCAGTACCTTGATTGGATAAGTAAGTTAAGAATAAGTCTCTTAAGGTATTTCTTAATTTAAATCACTGTTGCTCAGTTTATGTGTGGAATTTGTATAATTTGTTTCTCTTAGCCTGGCTCAAATAATGACTTAAGTTTTCAATGCTAGTGAATAAATTTGTGAAGTTATCTCTAGAAAAACCTTTTTGTGAACTAAATAGTACATTTTCACATTCATGTGGCATTTGTTTTGCTTTTGAAGTAGTTTCAAACTTAGTAAGGCCCTGGAATAGAGTAGCTGCCGGATACTTAATATTATACTTAATAATTTTGAACTACTGAGAGTGGCAGAACGCATGCAGAGGGTCTGGTTGGACATTGAGGCAGAGGTTGGACAGCAGCATTTACTCAGTAACCCAGGTGGTCCACGGTGGCTCTGAGTGAAGACAGATACTGCTTACATGAGCTCTGTACATATTAGCTTTGACTCTGATCATTGCTATCTTTTGGTGTTTGGGTTGTGAGAGTCCTGGTGGGTACAATTTGGGAGGGGATTGGATACAATATTACTGGAGGTAAGTAGAGTTAGATCTTGGAGATGGTACTGACTTGGCTGCTTGTTAGAACCAATCACAAGGGAGTCAGACAGACTATTACAAAAGGGTCAAGGGGCAGGTGAGTCTGATGGATTGTAATTTTGTATCTAACACAGCACTCTGATGTGAACATTTTGAATTACTTACTGAAACAGTCACAGTTGCCAAGCTGGCTACTTTTCTTATGGCCATAGTATCACTGCCAGGTTGAGGTTAGTGTAGTTTACCATTACTCTAGGGGAGATGGGAGGGAAGATGCAAAGCCTGTGCTTTATTTAGCAGAGGGATGTGTGTGGTGCCCTCTGCTTGGGTTAGAATATTGTGTTAAGTAATAAAAATACCAAGAATTTGGAAGAATGCTATTTTACTAATAAAATATCATATCTGGGCTGGGTGTCTGGCTCATGCCTGTAATCCTAGCTACTTAGGAGGCTGTGATTTGAGGATTGAGGTTTAAAAAAAGCCTGGGCTTTAAACAGATGGGAGTGGAGCTGTGGTTCAAGTAGTAGAGCTCTAGCTCTAATAGTTCACACCTGTAATCCTAGCTACCAAGGAAGCTGAGCTCTGAGGATGGAAGTTTGAGGCTACCATTGGCAGACTAATTCTAAACCTATAGTTAATTTTGGCTTATCTTTTGGAAATCTGACTCTAGAAAAGTATGCTATGTATCCCATAGCATGGTATAATAAAAAGACCAGTTGGATCAGAAAGTAAATTCTAGTCCAGATTTTGACATTTAGATGGGTGTGTGTGGGAAAGTCTTTTAAAACTTTTGAGTTTGATTTCTTGTCTGTGAAGTAGAATTAACCTCAGTTTTAAAAAAAACATTCTTTTGTATTTTTTTAGATCTGAAATTCAGGAACTGTTCTTTGAGCGTTTATAAATGTTTGTTGATATGTACTTTTTTTGTTATATAAATTAACCCATTTATTGTATGGTAGGGATATCTCAGATGGTAGAGCTTCTACTGGTCTTTTAATTCCTTCAGTCTTCTAATAGCAGACTTGACTGTGACCGCTGAAGTGGTGTTGTAAGTCCAGGCTCCACCAGCCACTGTTTTCATGCAGGAACCACAGTGCCAGAGGCCCACAGCTGGCCTCTTCATCTTGGTCTTGCCACAGAAGGAGCAGGTATACTTGGCATGCTGGCTAATTTCAATTTTTTTCACCCATCTTCTGGAGTGAGGCACCCTAGCGGGTGCCATATTTACCAACAATGCTGACCTTCTTGGTGTGTTCGGCCATATGGCCACAACTCAGGTCCAGGCCCAGAGAGCTGATATGTACTTTTGAGAGATCTAATCTTTTTTTTTTTTAAGCCTAGAATAAATAAACATGTATATAGCTTGTCTCCTAATTAGTCACTAACAGACCAACCTCTTATTCATTCATTCATTTATTTTGCTGTGCTGAGAATTGAATCCAGGGCCTTACATATACAGTGGAAGAGTTCAGTCACTGAGCTACAGTCCCAGCCTGGTTTTTTGTTTTGTTTTTGTTTTTGCCAGTCATGAGGCTTGAATTCAGGGCCTGGGCACTGACCTTGACCTTTCTCAAGGCTAACACTCTGCTACTTGAGCCACATCACCATTTTGAGCTTTTCTGTGTATATGGTACCAAGAAATCCAATTTGGGCCTTTGTGCATGCTAGGCAAGCACTCTACCACTCCTGGCCCCCAACCTGTATTTTTATGTATGTATGTATGTATGTATGTATTTATTTATTTTTTGAACAGTTTTTGGGTATGTAAACCAGGCTAGCCTCAAGCTTGAGCCACAGTTACCTATATGCTGGCATTACATATGTGCTCTTCCATGCCCGTATGTTCATTCACACTATTTACATTTTTCCATTAAAACTTTAAAAAATAGGAGTTGAATTTGCCTCCCCTCGCCATTTAATTGTGTATTATTTCCCCTAGCCTTGAGCATCACTTAGCTAAGTTAGTTCTCTCCCAGTTTTCTTTTTTTTTTTTGCCAGTCCTGGGCATGAGCTCAGGACCTGAGCACTGTCCTTGGATTTTCTCAAGGATAGGGCTCTACTACTTGAGCCACAGCACCACTTTTGGCTTTTTGCTATATATGTGGTACCGAGGAATCGAACCCGGGTCTTCGTGCATGCTAAGCAAGCACTCTACCACTAGGCCAAACTCCCGGCCTCTCCCAGTTTTCTTAACTATGAAGGGGATAAAACAATATGTGGTCCATAAGGTTGTTTCCTTCTGTGGGGAAATACTTCCTAGTAATTAATCTGAGGCCAGCAGATACTAGCCAAATTGAAACTTGTTTTAAGTGCTGTAGTTATGTCATTTCATTTTTATTTGTGAGATGAAACATTACTTTATTAGTAATATGTGCCTTTGAAGAAACACTTACTTTGAAATATAAGTTGATTAAATTATAATATTCAGCAGAAATGGTAGAGCACCTGCCTAGCAATCATAGCAATCACAAGGCCTTGAGTTCAAACCCCAGAATAGACAACAGAATAATTTGCCATTTGTCTAGAAAAAAAATAATTGGTTGAAGTGGGATGCACTGGCTCATGTCTATAATCCTAGCTACTCGGGAGGCTAAGATCTGAGGATCAAGACAGTCTGGACACTACAAAGCCCATGAGACTCTTATCTCCAATTAATCACTGAAAAATGAGAAGTGGGGGTGTTGCTAGGTGTGGGTTGATAGTCTAGAGTTGAAGAACTCGGACAGCGCCCAGGCCCAGAGTTCAAACCCCATGACCCACAAAAAAACAAACAAAAACTGGTTGAATCTGTGGTAGTCTCAAACATGCTTTAGAGGTTCTGACAGTTTCATAATATCGGGGGTGGTGGTGGTGGTGGTTATTTTTCATAGCGCTGTGATTTTTAACCCACTGCTTTTGTTCATGTTAAGCACAATCTCTACCACTGACCTTCAGTTCAGCTTCAGCCCTTACTTTGTTGTACCCAAAAAACTCACTAGCTTTTATATTGGAGTGAGGTATGTGTATTTAAGTTAGCTTCAGACCTTATTCCACTTTTAGTTTTCCTGTTGTTTACTGAGGCCATGTTATATTCAACATCCTTATGTCCCATCCTGTTCTGGAATAACACGATTTGTTGGTTTACAATGCACTTACCTTACTTTTCCATATCTTAATATTTGTATTCTCCTTATCCCTTGGACTGGAAAGTTATTTAAATGTGTAGTACTTTTAGGTGTTGTAAGAAAAGTGTTATTAAGGGCAGGGAGTTTGGCCGAGTGGTAGAGTGCTTGTCTAGCATGCACAAAGACCCGGGTTTGATTCCTTGGTACCACATACATAGAAAAAAGCCAGAAGTGGTGCTGTGGCTCAAGTGGTAGAGCTCTATCTTTGAGAAAACCCAAGGACGGTGCAGGCCCTGAGCCCAAGCCCAGGGCTGGCAAAAAAAAAAAAAAAGAAAAAAAAAGAAAAGTGTTGTTAAGGACCAAATTATTATGAAGAGTTATAGATCCCTGGATTGAAAACTCAGACTGATTCTATGGTTCCTTGTGCACAGAATTCATATCAGAAGGAGGTAGAAGTAATGATTTATGTAAGTAATTTGTTTAGGAAGAAGAGCTATTAATAATTTGGAAGAAAAATGAGGGATTACTTTCACAAAAGAGTCCATCAAGATAATCAGTTTTATAAACTCTTTGTGGCCCGGATAGTAGTGTTACTATAATTCTAGCACTTGGGAGGCTAAGGCAGGAGAATTGAGAATCAGTTTGGATTAAATAGGGAGATTCTGTCTAAAAAAAGGAGAAAGAAAAAAAAGTTTTGTGGTAATATAGGATCTAAGGTACTTAATTCAGAAAATGGTTATGAGTGTAAGAGCTCCTCTTAATCTTCTCTTTTTACTCATTTATGCTTTTCTGTTGTCTATCAAAACTGTCTTCTCCAAAAAGTATGTCATGTTTAAAGAAGTGATGTATTAAATTTTCCATCTGTAGTGATCCATCTGTCTTAAAACTATCCTACCAGTCAAATTAATTTCCAACTTCAGAAGTGAATGTTTGTTTCTGTGATAATTGACAAGTGTCCTTACTGAAATACTTCAAAGGGAAGGGACCACTCCTGCATTTCCTGCTTGTAAATAGTGGCTTTCATCATAACATCTTTTTGTAGTTAAGAGTATTGTTAGGCTTTATTTTAGAGATCCTGTAAGCCTCAGCTTGAGTAAAGAGCTATGATTATTTTACGAATTTACTTATTTTTGCAGTAAGTAGTTTCGGGAGGTACTAAAATGAAGATCTCCATTGTATTGGTGTACATAGTTTCTGAGAATATAGAGGTGGCTATGATATGCATTGGTCTATGGAGTGTTTCAGCATGTCCCGACTGGGTCACTGGTGTGTTGAGATAGTAATCTTTTTGGCCCCAGGTACAGCCAGGATATATCTAGATGGAGGAGGAGCTGTTTACTAGTTCTACTTAGGTATGAATGGACTTGTCTATTTTGAGGGCTCTACAGAGGTTATTTTCTGAATGTGCCCTGATCAAAAGAAAGTTGGGAACCAGTTCTGCTTACAGGTGTCATAGAGAATAGATATTTAAAACAAGTGAATGCCCAAAAGGTGATTTTCAGCTTAGTGATCACTCTATGTGAAAGAAAGTGGCATTTCTGTATGGGAAAGAACAGTTAGTCATTTACTGGGTGGTCAGGAAGGGGTGGAATTCCAGACATGAGCAAAGGAATGGATGGAGTCATGGGATACTGTCTGACTTTTAGATATTTTTGGAGCTTTGACATGGAAGGAGTCTTGGAGAAATAAAGCTAGAGAAAAAGAAGTATCAAAAGTTTCTAGAAGTACCAAGAGTTTACCAACTATGGACTCTGTTACAATCATGATTAAGTATGTATTCAATGGAGGAAATGTAAGTCCAGAGGAAAGTTGTAGGGATGTAAGAAACAATGGAAGCCTGGTATGGCACACCCCTATCATTCCAGCACCAGGGAGGTTGAAACAGGTGGATGAACAGTTTAAGGCCAGCCTTGGGACTGTCTCAACACTCTTCCCAAAACAAAATACTCCCCTATTAAAAAAAAAAAAAGAGCAATAGAATTAATAGGCAAATTTAATTGCACCAATTGTTTTTTGTTGTTGTTATTTTTTTTCCCAGTCCTGGGGCTTGAACTCAGGGCCTGAGCACTGTCCTTAGGCTTTCCTCAAGGCTAGAGCTCTATCACTTGAGCCACAGCACCACTTCCAGCTTTTTCTATGTATGTGGTACTGAGGAATCAAACTCAGGTCTTTGTGCATGCTAGGCAAGTATTCTACTACTAGGCCAAACCCTGGCCAGCACTGATTGTTAACTTACCATTTGTATTTAAAATGATAATCATAACAACAAGATGGGTGGGCTAGAAGGATGGTATAGTGTGTAAAAATGATTAAAACTCAGTCTTGTTTTGGAACAAAAAATGGCTACTGGAAATATATATATATATATATATATATATATATATATATGTATGTTAAAATATTAGGGATAAACATTCCCATATAAAAAATTACTTACCAGAAGAAATTTAAACCTTATTCGAAAGAGTAAGAAAATAAGAAAAAGAAGATGCAAAGGTAAAGAATGATAGGAAACTGATGTAAGATGAAAGAAATAATGGCTTGAGCCAAGCATAGTGACTTATACTTACAATCCCCATACTTGGGAATCTGAGGTAGAGCAAGAGTTTCACACCAGTCAGGGTTACATATTGAGACTTCAACTCGAAAAATAACAAAAAAGCAAGGGGCTAGTGTCTCACATGTGGAATTCTAGCTGTTAAGGAGACTGAGGTCTGGGGATTGCCCTTCAAAGCCAGGCCGAGCAGGAATTTACAGACTGCCAAAAAAGCCAGAAGTGAAGCTGTGGCTCAAGTGATAGAGAGCCAGCTTTGAACACAAAAGCGCAGTACCCAAGCCTCGAGTTCAAGCCCCAGGAATGTCACAAAAAAGAGAAAAAAAAGTTTTAGTTCACTGGTCATAATTCATAGTAAATTTAAACTAAATAAACTATCAGATTGGATAAAATAAAAATATTGCTTAAGCCAGGCATGGTGGCTCATGCCTGTAATCCTAGATATTCAGGAGACCGAGATCTGAGAATTGAGGTTCAAAGCCAACCCTGGCACTAAAGTCCTTGAGACTTGTAGGGTGGTAGCCTTGAGCTGAAGAGCTCAGGGACAGCGCCTGGGCCCAGAGTTCAAGTCCTGTAATCGACCAAAAAAATATTACCTAAATGTTTGTGTTACATAGATACAGTGCTTCCTAATTACAGTTAACTGGAAGTATATAGATTCCTTTTTGAGATATTTCAAAATTAATTTCCCTTTCACCCTCTTCCCTCCCTCCCTCTTTCTCTCTCTCCTTCTTTTGTTACTTTCATTATTTGTCATCTTGAAGATCCATTTAGAGTTAGGAACAACTCAGCTATTGTTGGTCACACTTCCACAGATGAAAAAGCAAGCATAACATCATTCCCATATTGATTAGTGATGAAGTCCAGATCTCTTGATTCAAATCCATTGTGATTTTTACAGCCTTAATAATTGAGATGCAGTGTCCTTTTAAAACAAGAATATGAGGGCCTTGCCCCTTAACTTCTTAGGCCGTGTGTGTGTGTGTGTGTGTGTGTGTGTGTGTGTGTGTGTGTGTAAGCTGTTACTAGGGCTTGAACTCAGGCCATGGCACTAAGCTTTTTTTGCTCAAGGCCAGCACTGAACCACTTGAGTCAAAGCTTTATTTCCAGCTTTTTGGTAGTTCATTGGATGTAAGAGTGTTAGGGACTTCCCTGCTTGGGCTTGCTTTGAACCATGACCCTTCATATTTCAGTGTCCTGAGTAGCTAGGGCTAAGCCACCGGCACCCAGCTAAATTATGTCTTATGTCTTTTTTTTTTTTGGGGGGGGCGGGGTGTTAGAGCTTGAACTAGCTTCTACATGTTGTCCCTAAGCTTTTTTTTTTTTTTTTTTTCTCAAGGCTAGCACACTGACACTTTGAGCCATAGCTCTGCTTCTGGTTTTCTAGTGGTTAATTGGAGATAAAGAGTCTCAGATTTTCCTGCTGGGCTAACTTCAAACTGTGATCCTCAGATCTGTGATTACAGGTGGGAACGACCAGTGCTTGGCCAATATGTGTATATTGGAATGTGAGCATTACTGTTAGGACCTCATAAGAGGAGAAAGGATAAGAGGTGCTTTAAAATACAGCAAGTAATAAACAAGTATCTTTGACAAACGTGTAGTCATTTCAAGAGATTAAAAATAAGTAATATGATGTAAAAATCAATGTTAATAAATTCTTTAATAAAAAAATAAGTATTTAGCTGGGTATGGTGGCTCATGCCTGTAATCCTAGCTACTCAGGAGGCTGAGATCTGAGGATCCTGGTTCAAAGCCGTGGACACTAAAGTCCGTGAGACTCTTATCTCCAATTAACAACTAGAAAACCTGAAATGGGAGTGTGGCTCAAGGGGTAGGTCGGTAGCCTTGAACTGAAGAACTCAGGGACAGTGCCCAGGCCCAGAGTTCAAGCCCCATGTATAACAACAACAAAAAGCATTTTAGGGGCCACGCATGTGGCCTAGTAGTAGAGTGTTTGTTTAGCATGCATGAAGCCCTGAGTTCAATTCCTTGGTACCACATACAGAGAAGTGGTGCTGTGGCTCAGGTAGTAGAGTGCTAGCCTTGAGAAAGTCTAAGGCTCTTAGTTTATGCCCCAGGACTGGGGGTAAAAAGTATTTTAATCATTCTGGTTTTAGGATGCTCAGGTAATCCATGAATCAGAGTTGTTAGATTACTAATAAAAATATTTTTCCTTTGTTAGGAATTTGTGGTTCATAGAGCTGGTGCTTTTACATTTCCCTTTAAGTAAGTTATCCGTGGACTTGGATCTCTTGCTCATACACATTTCTTGACTATTTTTATTTGTGCTGTGAGATTGCAGTTAACTTTGTGTCAGTGCACTCCCTGTAGTTCCCTCCTGGTAACTCTGTGTGTGTGTGTGTGTGTGTGTGTGTGTGTGTGTGTGTGTGTGTATTGAACTCAGGGACTCCTGCTATTGCTTGGCTTTTTTGGCTCTGTGCCACTTGAATTGTTTTCAGTTTCACCTTTTTTGCTGGTTAGAAATGCATTTCAGATTTGTGGGCCCTGATTTGTCAGGTTGCCTTTTAAACCTCAGTTCTCAGATCTTAGCCCCCTGAGTAGCTAGGATTACAGATATAAGGCACCAGTACCTGGCATAACTTTTTATAAAGGTCTGAAATAATAGGAGTAGTATATAGTATTGGTCTACCTAGATTTTTTGAGGGATCTCTGGAAAGAGAACTTCTGTAATTCTCAAAGTAGAAAGAGCCCATCTGGATACATGTAATCAATAAAGTCTTAGGGATAGGAAGAGAATAAAATAAAAGCTTTCCCTCCCTTCCTCCTCTGCTCTCCTCTCCTCTCCTTTCCTTTTTTCACTAGTCCTGGGGCTTGAACTCAGGGCCTGAGTACCATCCTTGGGCTTTCTCAAGACTAGAGCTCTACCACTTGAGCCACAGTATCACTTCCTGCTTTTTCTATGTATGTGGTACTGAGGAATCGAACATGAGTCTTTGTGCATGCTAGGCAGGCACTCTTACCACTAGGCCAAACTCCTGGCCCTCTACTTCTAATTTTTTTTTTACCTGGTTACTTGGAGATTTTAGATTTGTCTGTGTGGCTGGCTTTGAACCTTGATTCACAAAACTCAGCCCCCTAAATAGCTACAAAGCCACTGAAACCTGGCATGTGATTATCTTAATCTAATTTATCTTGAATAAATTTTGTATTTTTCTTGAATATTTTCTTATTATTTTCCTTTATTGATGTTGCCAGGATTTTTTAATTTTAATTTTTTGTTTGCTTTATTAAGATATTCTTGTGGGGCTAGGAGAGTGGTCTAAGTGCTAGAGTGCTTGCCTAGCATGCATGAAGCCCCGAAGCCCTGGGTTGGATTCCTCAGTATCACATACATAGAAAAAGCTGGAAGTGGTGCTGTGATTCAAATGGTAGAGTGCTAGCTAGCTTTGAGAAAGCCCAAGGACAATGTCCAGGCCCTGAGTTCAAGCCCCAGGATTGGCAAAAAAAAAAAAAGAAAAAGAAAAAGAAAAAAGATATTCTTTATGGAGGGTGATTAGGTGGTAACCTAATAAATTTTAAAATAAAATTAGGTTTTAGACTTGAAGACAGAAACTTTGTTTTTTTATTTTTATTATTTTGTTATATAAATTAACCCATTTATTGTAGGGTAGGGATATCTCAGATGGTAGAGCTTCTACTGGTCTTTTAATTCCTTCAGTCTTCTAATAGCAGACTTGACTGTGACCACTGAAGTGGTGTTGTAGGTCCAGGCTCCACCAGCCACTGTTTTCATGCAGGAACCACAGTGCCAGAGGCCCACAGCTGGCCTCTTCATCTTGGTCTTGCCACAGAAGGAGCAGGTATACTTGGCATGCTGGCTAATTTCAATTTTTTTCACCATCTTCTGGAGTAAGGCACTCTAGCAGGTGCCATATTTACCAACAATGCTGACCTTCTTGGTGTGTTTGGCCATATGGCCGCAACTCAGGTCCAGGCCCAGAGAGCAGAAACTTTATTTCTTATAGGGCCTGGTTAGGTCAAGTTTTGCACTGTTCATTATTTGATGTAGACAATGATTTTCTCTGATGATATAAGAAGAGTTGTTTACCAGACGCAGTGGCTCACGCCTGTAATCCTAGCTATTCAGGAGGCTGAGATCTGAGGATCAAGGTTCAAAGCCAGCCTGGGCACAAAAGGACCAATTAACCTCCAGAAAATGGGAAGTGAGGCTTGGCTCAAGGGTATGGTGGTAGCCTTGAACTGAAGAGCTCAGGGACAGCATCCAGGACGAGTTCAAGCCCCAGGACCAACCCATCCAAAAACAAAACAAAAAGCAAAAAACGAACAAAGTATGGAATACTTTGAAATGTCAGAGGCTTGAAACTAGATATAATTGACCAAAAACACTGTCCTTTGATTCTGCTAGGCATTTTTTTAAGGTTATTGTTGTCATTCTTAGTTTCATGCATTTCTTGAAAAGAGTTGTTTACCAGATTAATTTGTTTTTATTACAGTTTTAAAATTTGGAGTAGTTTCTGTCTTCCCTATAGGAAACCCAATTGAATAAGACCTGTCTTGCTTTCAGGTGATGGCTGCAGATGTCTTGACTGACACTCAACTTACTTGTGCTTGTTTTTTCTTTATAAATTGAAAACCTAACCTTGGTGACTTATTTGCATAATTCCCTTGTTTGAAGGCATCATAAATTTCCCTTTTAAATTACAGATATGAAAGTGTAATGACTCACCTGTTCTCTGTGTAGTTTGTTTTAATGTTTTTCTCTTTCTTTTTGGTGCTAGCATCTTGCCATGTAGCCTAGGCTTGCTTGGAGCTCTGTTCTCATCCTCCACTACAAGCATGCACCACTATATCTAGCCTGTTTTATTATTGTTTCATTGTTTTCCCCTCCAGGTTTGAGAGACATAATTCACAAAATTGTTCATTTAAAAGGTAGTTTTGATCTTAAAGAGCTTGTAGATTACTGTTCCTTCTAAGCCTCTGGCTCTTGCTATGAACAAGTTTTACTTCCTTATGTCCTAAAGCCCCACTTCTGTTTGTTTACGGGGTTTCATGCCAGATGTTAGTTTTGCTAATAACTGCTGTCTAAGGGTCTGGGTTGTAGTTAACATCCTTCTCTGCTGCTAGTGTGTGACAGTATTAGAGCTCAACTCTGGACCTTACTCTCTGGCTCAATCTTTTCCGTTCATGCTGGCTCCCTATCACACATCCAGGTGTGTTTGCTTGTTAATTGGTCATAAATGTTTCTTTTAATCCCCACCCCCTCCTTCCCAGGTTGGCTTTGAACCACGATCCTCAGATCTCAACCATCTCAATAGTTAGGATTACAGGCATCCAGCCAGGGCTAGCTCTTGTTCTTTTAGCTTTCTTTCTGTTTAAGGCTGAGGCTTTATTTACCACTTGAGCCACACCTACACTTCCAACTTTTTGTTGAATTATTGGTGATAGGTCTCTTGGATTTGTGTACCCTGGCTGGCTTAAAACTACAATCCTCAGATCTCATGCTTTATTTATTTTCCAATAAAGGATCTTTCTCTTTTTACCTGGGACATTTCTCAGACCCTGAGCCTCACACCTTCAACTCCCAGATGGCAGGGTTTATAGTTATGTTCCACCATGCTGCTCCTGGATCTACTTTTGATTGACATTAGTGTTACCAAGACTCTATATATGTTAATGGACATTCATAGAGAAGGCTAGATTGCATAGATATGGCCTACTTGAGAAATTTAAGACTAGAACATTAGTATAACTCCAGAATTATATGTGTATAATAAGTGTAATGATGGTTGTAAGTATTACTGTATTTTTGCCATGTTTGGGAACAATGTAGTATTTTAATACTGACTCTGGAAAATAATAAAATAGCATGAGTAGTTTTAGAAGTGAGTAGCAAAATAAGTTTGTGTTTTTTTCTTCTGTTGGTCATGGGGCTTGAACTCTGGGCCTGGTGCTGTTCCTGAGCTCTTCAGCTCAAGGCTAGTGCTCTACCATGTTGAGCCACAGCACCTCTTGTGGTTTTCTTGTGATTACTTGGAGATAAGACTCTTATGGACTTTTGTGCCCATCCTGGCTTTGAACCGTGATCCTTAGATCTCAGCCTCCTAAGTAGCAAGGATTATAGACGTGAGCCACCAGGGCCTGGCATTTTAAATAGGTTATTTTTATACTAACAAAACGAGGAATTTGAAAATTAATTTGAGTTAATGTTTATCTTTTTTGGTTGGTGGGGTCGGTGATACTGGGGTTTGAATTCAGGGCCTTGCACTTCTTAGCCAGGCGCTTTACCACTTGAATCGTGTCTCTTTTTCTATTTTAGTTATTTTTGGCAAAGGGTCTTGCATTTATGCCTGTCTGGCCTTTGACCATAAGTCTTCTCATCTCTGCCTCCCTCTTTCTGTGCTAGCTAAAATGTGTGTGTGTGGGGGGGTCGGGGGGTGTGTTTGCTGCTGGGCCTGGGGCTTGAAATCAGGGCCTGATTGTTGCTCTGAGCTTTTTTACTCAAGACTAGCATTCTACCACTGGAGCCATAGCTCTACTTCCAGCTTTTTGGTAATTCATTGAAGGTAAGTGTCTCGTGGACTTTCTTTCCCCAGGCTGGCTTCGAACTGTGATCCTTAGATCTCTGTCTCCTGAGTGGCTAGGATTACAAGTGGTCTAACAGTACTTGGAGTAATGGTATATTAAAACCTAATATGACATATATAATTACTTTGGAAATAGTAGTTACTTTTAACTTTTCTTTAAAAAAATGTTTATTTGATAGGACATCTCAGTATTGTCTAGGCTAGCATCTAAACTTGGGCTCAATTGATTGTCCTACTTCAGCTTCTCAAGAACATGGGCTACATTTCTGTGCTCCATTGACTACTTTAGAAAGTACAAAATTATATTAAGTAAACTATCCTATCTATGAAGAGGAAGGGCAATTTTTCCCCCATTGATAGTATAGTAGCTTAAATTTCATAGTCTGCCTGAACTCTGTCTAGTGCTTTTGTCCCTGTACCATACTGCTTCTAACTAGCTACTTGTTCTAGCTATAATTAAAAATATCATTTACTCATCACCACACACACACACACACACACACACACACACACACGCACGTGCACGCACACACACATACTCTCACACACACTTTAATACCTTTGAGTTTCGGTCATTGTTGAAATTGCTTATCTCAAATCTCTTCTTTTTTTGTGGGTCATGGGGCTTGAACTTGGCCTGGGCGTTGTCCCTGAGCTCTTAACAGCTCAAGACTACCGCCCTACCCTTAAGCTGGGCCCCACTTCCCCTTTTCTTAGAGGTTAATTGGAGATAAAAATCTTAGGTCCTTTTGTTTCCCTGGCTGGCTTTGAACCTTGATCCTCAGATCTCAGCCTCCAGCGAGGCTGTAATCCTGACCTAGGATTCAGGCGTGAGCCACCGCACCCAGCTTTCAAATATTTTTATATAGTTGTGTACATAGATTGCATTTGTTTCCCCTGTTTTGTAAGTATGAGTCCCTTTATTTTCATCATAATCCCATAGCTTTTTCTCTTTTCCTGCATTTTGTGGATTGCAGCTTTGTGTGATGTTTAATATATAGTTTCTGTAAAGTGAGCAAATATGGCTAGTGAAATCATTTGTATTTGACAAGATGGACACAAATAATTCTCATTGACTTCCTGTGGTCCATTTGCCTTTGATGATGTTATAAATATCCAAATGGCTCTTTGTAGAACAAAGGTTTCCTATCTCTGCTAGCAAGCGGCTTTATCCACATTCCTTGATATTTTGGAAGAGGGAAGAGTGGTGGTGAAAAAACAGGTGGTATGTACTTCTTGTCACATCGCTCTATCGTAGCATACAGTATCTTGTCCCTTGTTATAGAGAGATGACAGTTGGCTTCCAGTTGCCTGAAGACTTCTATTATGCTACCAGTCAGCTTTCACCAAGTGGTTTTTAGCAGCTGTTGGTAATTGTTGATAGATCAAGTAGCTCATTAGGGATTCATAATAGTTTTTAACTACTTTGAAATGTATTTTGCAAAGATAAAACCATTTAAAGATAATGTAGACTTATATTGTTATGCATGAAGCTTATAAATAGAAATTCTACATTTGCAGAGTATTTTCATAATTGTATTCCTAAAAGAATAGGGTAGAGCTTAAAAATAAAAGTTAAGCCATGTTTGCATCGGCAGCACATATGCTAAAATTGGAATGATACATAGAAGATTAATATGGTTCCTGTGCAAGAATGACACACAGTTTGTGAAGTGCACTATAGTCTTATGAATAATGCAAAATGAGCTTGAATAATATGAAAGAAGTCAATCCTTTTCCATACACTTTTTTCCCCAGCAGTACTGAGATTTGAATTCAGGACTTAGCAGGCATTCTGCTGTTTGATTTCTGCCTCTGATCAATTGCACACATTTTTTTGGTAGTACTAGTGAATGACGATGTGGGATTCTGCATCTGAACTATGATCAGTAAGACTAATACTTCACAAAAGTAGTCAATTTTTTCATTTCCGTTCTTCAGAAGTGAATATTTTAAGGTCATTAACTTGTTGCCCAATTCCTTTAAAGTATTATCCTCAGGCCAGGTGTCGGTGGATCAAACCTGTAAATACTAGCTACTAAGGAAGCTGAGATCTGAGGATTGTGGTTCAAAGCTAGCCCAGGCAGGAAAGGCTGAGAGACTTTTTTTTTTTTTTTTGCCAGTCCTGGGCTTGAGCTTAGGGCCTGAGCACTGTCATTGGACTTTCTCAAGGTTAGAGCTCTACCACTTGAGCCTCAGCACCACTTCTGGCTTTTTTCTATGTATGTGGTACTGAGGAATTGAACCCCGGTCTTCGTGCATGCTAGGCAAGCACTCTACCCCTAGGCCAAACTCCTAGTCCTGAGACTTTTTTTTTTTATCTCCTATTAACTATCAAAAAAAAGCCAGAAGTGGAACTGTGGCTCAAGTGTTAAGAGTACTGGCCTTAAACACAAAAAGCTCAATGTACAGGCCCATTGTTCAAGCCACAGGATTGGCATATGCACAAAAAAGAAAAAGTATCTTCATTTCCTTCCTTCCTTCCATTCCTCATTGCTTCCCCTTTTTCTTCTTTCCTTTTGTCATCAATGACTTTTTTTTTTTTTTTGCCAGTCCTGGGCTTGAGCTCAGGGCCTGAGCACTGTCCTTGGACTTGAGCCTCAGCACCACTTCCGGCTTTTTTCTATGTATGTGGTACTGAGGAATTGAACCTGGGTCTTCATGCATGTTAGGCAAACACCCCTACCACTAGGCCAAACTCCTGGCCCTTTCTTTTCTTCTTTCAGTGCTGCTATGAAGGGTTGAACTTAGGACTTGGGCACTGTCCTTTAGTTATTTGGCTCAAGGTTAGTGCTCTGCCACTTGTACCATAGCTCCATTTCTGTCTTTTTGATGGTTAATTGAAGCTAAGTATCTCATAGACTTGTCCTTTTTGGGCTGGGCCGGTTTTGAACTGTGACCCCAAATCTCAGCCTCACATAGCAAGGACTACAAGCATAAGCTATCCGTGCCTGGTTATCTTCTCTTGCTGAAGCATATAATTCAGAAATTTAAATGTACAGCAGGTGTACTTTACTTTTCAGATGTGATGATAATAAAATTCTTTGTTTATGCTAGTACTAAGGTTTGAACTCATGGCCTTAGTCTACTTGGCCTTTTCTGCTCCCTACTGGCACTGTACCATTTTGAGACACAAATGCAGTGTTACTTTCCACTTGAGATTGTAACTAATGATTCCAACGTTAGTTAATCATAATAATCCATTCTTTATTCCATTATTCTGGAGATTTAAAATGAGTTTACTGGGTAATGAGTTTCCTTGCTTGTCCAATTTCTAGAAATTACTCTTGTTACTGAACTCTAGGTCCTTGTATCTTCAACTAGCCAGGGTAGTCATTCAGATTGTTCTGATACTGACTTGTCCTGCCTCCTTCTTAAGCTCACACTACCTTTGTAGTTACACAGAGTCCACCTGGATAATACAGGATAATCTGTCCAAATCAAGGCCACTTGATTTTAGCAACCTTAATTCCTTTTGCAATCCTAATTCTCCCTTACCATAAAACATAACCTATGTACAGGTTCTAGGGATTTGAGCATGAACTTTTTAGTGATCTGTCATTTTCTGTGACCTCATTGTGGGTACATTAAAAAAAATACAAACTTGTTAACAAACTACATCATATTAAATGTGCAAAATTGTCTTTTTTTCTGCCTTTAATAAGTTTGAGGTTGTGGTAAAGAACTGGAAAGAAGTTGAACAGATTTGTAAACACAGAGTTTTAGCAATCACTGAATATGTGAGGTGGTTATTGTCTGTTGTAGTTATGGGGGCACAAGGGAAACTGACTTTAAGTGCTGTTAGCATACTTCCAATCACAGCAGGATGAAGGTAATGATGCAACTGAGTGGCGCCTTCCAGAAAAATCAGCCACTAGTACTATATTATCACTCTATATAGAGGCTGTGTTGCGTGAGAAGTTATGAAAATCTGGGTTATTCCAACACTGCCTGGTCTTGCTCAACAGAAACTGGAATGTATTTTAGGATGGTAAGATTAGATCAAATGTCTTACCTTTAGAATAAGGTGGTAGGTGAGTTTCATGTAAACATAATGTGTGAGCCTAACATGACTAAGCAGATATTGCCTCCTCAGAAAGGAAGAGGAGGAAAGGCTATCCAAGGTACTACCTTATACATTGTAGAGGATATAGATATTGCAGAGGGATGTGAAATGGATGTTAATGGTTAAGGATAATACAGAAGAAACTCTTTAACTTGAGGATTGCCACATCTCAGAAGGGTTTTCTTTTTCTTTTTTTTTTTTTTTTTTGGTGGGTCCTGGGGCTTGAACTTGTCCTGGGCACTCTCCCTAAGCTCTACAGTTCAAAGCAACCACCCTACCCTTAGGCCTGGGCGTTGTCCCTGAGTTCTTCTGTTCCAGGCTACTGCCCTGCTCTTGAGCGAAACCCCACTTCTCATTTTCTGGAGGTTAATTGGAGATGAAGTCTCAGATCCCTTTGTTCCCAGGCTGGCTTTGAACCTCGACCTTCAGATCTCAGCCTCCCAAGTAGCTAGGATTACAGGCGTGAGCCACTGTGTCACATATGCGTGTGTGTGTGTGTGTGTGTGTGTGTGTGTGTGTGTGGGTGTGTATTGTAGACAAGCAGTCCCTGACCTTTTTTGTTGACTGGTTGTAGGTATAGCTACTCTAGCTATCCTGTAGTGCTTATTTCTTTTCTTTTCTTTTCTTTCTTTCTTTTTTTTTTTTTTTTTTTGCCAGTCCTGGGCTTGAGCTCAGGGCCTGAACACTGTCCTTGGATTTTCTCAAGGCTAGAGCTCTACCACTTGAGCCTCAGCACCACTTCTGGCTTTTTCTAAGTATGTGGTACCAAGGAATCGAACCCTGGTCTTTGTGCATGCTAGGCAAGCACTCTACCACTAGTCCAAACTCCCGGCCCTTGACATAGTTTTCTTTTTATTTTTAGTCAGTCTATAGTTGACTTTATTGCTGGATTCCACATCAATGCAACTTCTGATTGAGGATGTCTGCATATATGCAGAATATGTACAGGCTTTTTTATGTTACTCTTTAACAAATATAACTACTTATATAGCATTTCTATGGCATAAGGAATTACAAACCATCTAGAAATAATAGAACTATGCAAGTGGTTGGACTTAGGGTCTATGCAAGTATTATACGGTTTCATAATTATTACAAGAAATATGATATGAGATGGCGTTCCTAGAACCTGTTCTCTGTTGATACCTAAGGGCCACTGTATTTAAGTGTCTTCTGTAGGCATATGAACTATAAGATCAATATTGCCTATTACCATTGACTTTGTTTTTGTAAAGCATGTTCCATGATTCCGTGATGTTTGTATGATGATGAAACAAAGGAAACTTTTCTTAGAATGTATATCCATTGTTAAGTGAAACACCCATTATACTTTATGTCCTGTTGTTTTGGGACAGGATCTTGCTGCAGTGCTAAGATGATCCTGGAACTGCTGGGCTCAGTTGATTCTAGTAACTCTGATAATGCCAGCCATGAGTGACTAGTTTGTGACTAGCTTTGGTTGTAGAATTTTTTTTTTTCCTTTGGCCAGTCCTGGCTTGAGCTCAGGGCTGAGCTCTGTCCTTGGACTTTCTCAAAGCTAGAGCTCTACCACTTGACCTCAGCACCACTTCTGGCTTTTTTCTATGTATGTGGTACTGAGGAATCAAACCCGGGTCTTCATGCATGTTAGGCAGGCACTCTACCACTAGGCAAACTCCCAGCCCATAGAATTGTTTTTTTGATCTATGCTTATAACCTTTGGTGTGCAGAACTTTTTTTTTTTTTTTTTTTTTTTGGTTAAAAGCCACTTGGATATTTGTGACATCCTGTACAGGCTTAGATTTATTCAGTATTGGCTTGAAAAGAGCTCCTAGATTTGAATTTCTGGTCTAGTGTTGCCAGGACAGCAAGTGGGCTGGTGTTCCCCATCCCTAGATGAGACTTTAGTCTATTGACATTTTTTCTCTATGTGCCATATCTTTATTTTCTTTTTATTGTTTTCTTTTAAGGGTGCAGTGTGTGTGTGTGTGTGTGTGTGTGTGTGTGTGTGTGTGTGTGTGTGTGTGTTAGTACTGGGATTTACCAAATCTGTTATGGGTTAAATAGTCTTTATTCAGTTTTGGGGGAGAATAGAAGGGTTTTAGATTTGGAATTCTCTCTGATTTTAGGATATTTGTACATACATAATAAGAATGGATTTAAGTCTAAATACAAATTATCTATATTTCATGTACATTGTACATGTATGGCTACAAGTTAATGTTATACAGTATTTTCAATATTTTGACTGACCTATCATGCTGGGGGTGGGGAGCAGATATGAAAATTTTTACTTCTGTCAAGGAATTTCGGGTATTTTGAAAATTTCATGTTTTGGATATTTTTTGGTTGTTGCCATTTCTTTATTGAAACAAAAGTTCAATGTTACAAAATTATAGAGTTTTATTGTTAGGAGGAATCTTGTGACAACTCTTGCATAGGAACCAGATATTTCATAGTGATAAGCCGATCTAAACAAATTTCTTCAATATAGTAATTTAGATAGAAGGCAAGTGGGAGCTGGTTTGTGTTTAAGTTAATATTAATTTGTCTTTCTCTCTGAGAAGCTACCAAACTGGATTAACAAGCTTTAGAGGAAAACAATTATGCAGGAAGCCTTCAACTAACAGGTTGATTTCCAGGGATTCTTTTTTTTTTTTTTTGGCCAGTCCTGGGCGTGGGCTCAGGGTATGAGCACAGTCTTTGTGTTTTCTCAAGGCTAGAGCTCTACCACTTGAGCCACTGTACCCCTTCTGGCTTTTTTCTATGTATGTGGTACTAAGGAATCGAACCCAGGTCTTCGTACATGCTAGGCAAGCACTCTACCACTGGGTCAAACTCCCAGCCCCATCCAGGGATTCTTTTAAAAAAAATTTCCCCCAAACTCACTTGTTTATAGAGCTTCTTCATTTTTCATAGAAAATTAGAATGTCCAACATTCTGAAAAAACTTGATTCTTTGCCTACAGTTGCTATAAGGAAGAAAAAAAAAAGAAGTTCAGAGTTTCATGTCTTTGACTGCCTGTCTTTCTTAGAAGGAAAACTTACTGGTATTTCAGGAGATCCTGCCATTGGAAGGAAGGGAGGGAAGTCCAGTGGAGATTGGGTGTCTGTTGGACAGAGTTCCAGTTCTTTTTTGCCGTTTAATGATTGTGACCAAATCCTCTTAGCATTTAAAAAAAATTATAATACCTGCTAACAATAGGTAGTTGACATTACTCTGTTTTTACACATATTAACTAATTTTATTCCCACAACAATTTTTTGAGGTTGGCACAAAGCTGAAGTACAAATTTCCCTAAGGTCAGAGAGTAGTCAAACTGGTAGAGCTAGGAATCCCTCAGATCTGAAGTCAGCCATCATTGTAAATGTCATCTTCACTTGTTTGTCCCTAAAATACTGCTTTAATAACAAAGCGCTGACACTGAATGTCAGGTGTCTTGTGTGTAAATGGTAGTTCCTGTCTTGCAATCTTTATTTCTCTGCTAATTATTCTGTATTTTCCCATTCAGTATGACATACTATGAATTCCTGTGTCATTAAAAGAAGTTTTAGTTCTTGTTTTTTTTATGTCTTGGGGCTTGAACTCACCCAGGGCGCTGTCCCTGAGCTCTTCAGCTCAAGGCTACCATCCTACCCTTAAACCAAGCCCCACTTCCCCTTTTCCAGAGGTTAATTGGAGATGAGAGTCTCAAGCCCTTTTGTGCCTGTGAACCTTTGTGGCTTTGAACCTTGATCCTCAGGACTCAGCTTCCTGAGTAGCTAGGATTACAGGCATGAGCCACTGGTGCTTGGCCTAAGAAGTTTTAGTTTTTTTTTTTTCTTTAAAGAATTTATTAACACTGATTTTTACCTCATATTTCAAATGACATGTTTAACAGACAAGTATTCAAGAAGGGAATCTCTATGTATAATCACTGGCACTTAGATTTTAGAACATAATTAAAATTAGGCTGAGGGTTTGTATGTCATAGGTACATATTAATCTATGTAATAAAACACTAAGAAATTTTAGTTTTAATGACATCTTTTTGGGAGGCATCATTGTGGGACTTTGAACTCAGGGCCTAGGCACTGTCCCTGTACTTTATGCCCAAGGGTAGCACTCTGTCACTTTGAGCCACAGCTCTGCTACCAGTTTTTGAGTGGTTAATTGGAGGTAAGAGTCTTATGGGGACTTACAGGCCTGTACCAGTGGCACCTGGCTTAATGACATCTTACCTCTCTTGGCTTGTCATAGGTTACCTTATTTAAGGTAAAAATGCTCAGTCAAAATTTAGAACAGTTTTGTGGAAGGGAAGCATATGGGAATGTTCCAGGCAGCTCAGAGGTAGCATAATTTGGTGCTAAAGACATATTTCCCTGGGAAGCTTCAGTGTCTTCTCTTTGAATTACACACCCTTATGTCTTCTTTTCCTTAGGTGCTGTTGAAGCATTTTGATCTTAAGACATGTTTATCTACATGTCTGATGAAGGAATTGAATACTAAGCAGTGAATGATAGGTAGGCAGCTCTACATAGGAGTATATTTTCACACAAGGGCTCCATTTTCGTACCCAGGGAGTGTGAGGGAAATTTAATAACATCATCTAACATTCAGATCATATTCTAGTTGCCCCAGTTGTTTTAGACATGTCTTCTGTGTGGTCTTTTTGCTTCGTTTTTTGTTTTGTTTTGGAACCTCACACAGTCTAATCAAGATTCATGCTTTTCATTTGGTGGCTACATCTCTTTTAATTTAGAGCTGTCTCTTGAGGTCCTCTTCCCACTGAGTTTTTAAACAGATGGACTGTCTAGTAGAAATATTCTATTATGGATTTATCTGAATTTTCCTTGTGGTGTCTTTTAATTTGTCCTACCTTTTTTATCTCCTATAAAGCAGAAATTATGTCTGAAGTATTAAGGTGAGGATAAACATTTTTGAGAAAGTATGTTTTTCTTTTTAAAGTGCTAGATTTGAACTAGAGTTTGAACATGGCTTGCCAGGCAGGTTCTGTACACTTAGCCAGACCTTTAGCTTGAAACTTCTGCTGTCTGGGTTCTATGATTTTCTTAATCAAATTTTCTACTTTCTAACACAAGAAATTTACAAATGTATGTATGTATGTATGTCTTTTCTTTTCTTTTCCTTCCTTCCTTCCCTTCCTTCCTTCCCTTCCTTCCCTCCCTCCCTCCCTCCCTCCCTCCCTCCCTCCCTCCCTCCCTCCCTCCCTCCCTCCCTCCCTCTCTCTCTCTCTCTCTCTCTCTCTCTCTCTTTCTTTCTTTCTTTCTTTCTTTCTTTCTTTTTGCTAGTCATGGGGCTTGAACTTAGGGCCTAAGCACTATACTTGGCCTTTTTCTCAAGGCTAGAACTCTACCACTTGAGCCATAGCACCACTTCCAACTTTTTCTATGTATGTGGTACCAAGGAATTGAACCTAGGTTTTCATGCATGCTAGGCAAATACTCTACCACTAAGCCCCACATCCAACAACAAAAAACAAAAAAGAAAAAAAAGAATAAGGATACAATTTGTCTTATAATTATTGAGTAATTTACAAAGGAGTACAAAGGAGTACAAAGGGTGGGTGGGTGGGTCATGGGGTTTGAACTCTTTAGTTCAAGGCTACTGCCCTAACCCTTGGCCTGGGTGCTATTCCTGAGCTCTTTAGCTCAAGGCTACTACCCTACCTTTGAGCCAAGCCCCACTTCCTGTTTAATTGGAGACAGGAGTCTCAGGTCCTTTTGTGCCCGGGCTAGTTTTGAACCTTGATCCTCAGATCTCAGCTTCCTTAGTAGCTAGGATTACAGCCACTGTGCCCGGCTCCACAGTCCATTTTTAAATGTAGTCAGTTGTTTTAATAATATCCAACATAAAATGAAACATATATATATATATATATATATGCACTCTCATCCTCTGATGTCATCCTCCAGAGTAGCTAGGATTAGAGATGTAATTTTGAGGAGTACAAGCTAGTTATTTTGAACAGGTTTGGTTTGACTAGTATTTCTTCATGATTAGATTTAGGTTAAGCTTTTAAGCAGAGATACTAGTCTACCAGGTTTTCGACTGTCAAATTATTGTTTTTCTCTATAGTTAGTTAATTTGGGAGAAAATACTATTGAGACAAAGTAGATAGCCTATTTTTTATCAAATTGTGATTACTAATTTTAAGCCTTTTTGTAAGTTTTATAGTTTATTGTAAGAAAGAAGCTTACCTTTTATTTGTTTAGGTACTTATACCAGAATGGACTTTAATTTCTTCAGTAGCTATGATCCATTATCAGTATTAATTTTGGTGTGCAAATTGTTGCTTTGTCAGTAGATTTCATGGTGACTCTTCCATCCCTTTGTCTTATTGTAATCCTTCTTTGGGTACTTCCCAACTTAATGGTTTGAGATACTTAGGACTCATCTTGGATTTCCTTTCTCCCGCCTGGCAGTTGAAGTGTCTTTTAGTGGAGGATGTTGTTTACAAACTGAAATAGAGGATCCTTTCTACTGTGTCAGGATCTTTTAGACTCTTGAGTGGGCCTAGGCAGGACCCCACCCCCCCTTTTTTTTTTTTTTTTGCCTATCCTGGGCTTGCGCTCAGGGCCTGCGCACTGTCCTTTCTCAAGGCTAGAACTTTCCCACTTGAGTCTGAGCACCACTTCTGGCTTTTTTTCTATGTATGTGGTACTGAGGAATCGAACCTGGGTCTTAGTGCATGCTAAGGCAAGCACTCTATCAGTAGGCCAAACTCCCAGCCCCATTTTTTTTTTTTAAGTGAGTTTATCTTAATAGTTTCAATTCAAAACAGTAGGTTTCCCCAATGACTTTCTTTTCATTTGGAATAGCTGTACAGTTCTTTATAGTAGGTCTTGTGTGGCATTTTGAAGTTCAGTGATAGTCTCTAGTTTGTAGTTTGGGCTGGATTGGTCACTATTGGAAGACTTGGAAGTCCCTTTCTGTCTGTGTCTATGTCTGTCTGTCTTCCTCTGTTTCCTCTGACTCCCTTTGACTTAAACCCAGTGCCTTGCACATGGTAAGCAAACTCTCTACTATTTAGTTGTCCCTAGTCTACTAATGATCCTGTTTAGAGCAGTTGGATATTTTACAAATTTTAAAATCTTTGGGTTTATTATATGTAGATGTTGCTTAATTTACATGTAAAAGAATGAATCAAATTTCTTAGGATTTAAAGTACTAAGGAGAAGACTTTATAAAATTAGGATAATATTTGAAAGGATTGTTGAATTGGTTTGAGGATAAAATTCTGAAATTTTAAGACCATGTATATAAGTTTCTAGGTATAGTTCTCAGTCTATTGATGTTCTTACTACTGTTTTTTTAAGGTGTGATATTTCTATTTTGAAAAGCAAAGTACATGATTTCTTTCTTTTAGCCCATCTCCCCTTTCTTTTCTCTTGCTCTTGGCAGAAAATATGTCTGTGGTTACACATATATACCTACATATGTAAAAGAAGATTTTTAAAGACTAATATATTCTGTAGATCTGCAGTATTTAAATATTCAGATGCATAACTGTTTAAAGGATGTAGGTAATATAATTACAGTTATTAAATTTATAAATTTTTCTATGTAAATTTGGGTGTAAGAAAAACAGATTTAAAATATTTTTAGTTCATCATCATCATCATCATCATCTTCATCATTTGCAAGTACTGAGGCTTTTTCAGTTTTTTACTTGCTTGGCTTGCTTGCTTGAGCCATATCTCCAGCTTGGCTTTTTGCTGGTTAATTGGAGATAGAATCTTGCTGACTTTTCTGCCCAGTCTGGTTTGAAGGATAGTTATCAGCTGGGTTACAATGTAAGTTTATTCAAACTGTCCATAAGTATCTTCAACATTTTGTTCTTTTTTATTCTTGAAACACTTTGTCAAAGCATACATACACTAGATGAAACCAGCTTTCCTGTGTCTGAGAGTTTCAGGTGAGATTGAGAACAGACTATATTGAAGTAATATAAAGAACCTCCAATGTAAACATCCATCTCTGAAAATTCCGTGGAAATGACAGGAAAATGCATCTGGTGTGTGAGTGATGGGACTTGAACTCTGGACCTTGATGCTGTCCTTGAGCTCTTCAGCTCAAGTCTAACAGTTTACCACTTGAGCCACAGCACCACTTCTGGTTTTCTGGTGGTTAATTGGAAATAAGAGTCTCACAGACTTCAGCACCTGGGCTGGCTTTGAACTGTGATCCCTAGATCTCAGCTCCTGAGATCTAAGTAGCTCGTGAGTAGTTTAGGATTACAGGTGTGAGCACCAGCTTGCTGTTTGTGTTATTAAACTGCAGCAACTAAAAATGGACTTAGGGGAATTTTTAGGGAACTAAAAGGTAATAGATAAGATGATGAAGACAGAAGTAATGAGTAGAAAAGTTACTGTAGGGAATGTGTAACAGCTGACACCAGCCCTCAGAACAAGTAAAAATGTGGGTTTGGAATTAGAATGGTATGGTTGTGATGCCTCCCTTGCGATCATTTATTAAAACTATTCTTTGAAATACTTGCTTTAGTGGATCCTTATTTTTTTCTCTCTCTATTTCTTCCTGTTCAGACAAAGAAGCTGACATGCCATGCTAGCTAGGGTTTACCTCTAGGATAAGGACAAGATGTTGTTCTGTGGATAAATCTTATCTTTTGATAAGATGAGAGTAGAGAGATTATCAAGAGCATAAGGCACTTCAGTTTTTCATAGCAGGTAATGGATGCAGTATAGGGAGTACCTCTATTAACTTTCCTACTTACTAGTTACACACACCTTATTCTCAGTAGGAAGGTTTACTGGTTATCTCTGTACTATTAGATAGTCATCTTTTCGAGTAAGCAGAATATACAAATGCTGAGGAAAGCCAGGTGAGATAACCATTTGTCATTGATGAACCCAAGAATCTACCTAGGGATTTCCAGGCATTGGGAAAACCAAGAACTTGAAATATGGACTGTAGTTTACATTAGCTATAATTCTAATTTTTTTCTTTCTTGTACATCTTTTGACTGTTTTCTTTATTTTTGCTAGTTAACCTATAAGATTTTTTATTGTGTGCAACCAAGTTTTTGTGGTTTTCCGTTATCTTTGCCTGTCCCCTTTTACTTCGAAAGTCAAGCTCCTTAGCATATATTAATTACCCTGCCATTATTTTCTCTTTGAAGGGTAATTATTTCTTGAATAATCCTATAGATGAAGCTGGGAAATATCATTGCAGCTATAGAAGCTGCTGTGTTACAGCACACAAAGATATAATATTAAGAGGTAAAGGAAGCAGAAGGGCTGGAAGGAAAGGTGGATGTGCCCATTTCCTACATGGCAGACATTTCTTCCCTCCCTTCCCTTCCCTCCCTTCCCTTCCCTCCCTTCCCTTCCCTCCCTCCCTCCCTCCCTTCCTTCCTTCCTTTCTTCCTTCCTTCCTTCCTTGTTCTGGGGTTTGAATTTAGGGCCTGAGCCCTGTCCTTGGGCTTTCTCAAGGCCAGCTCTCTACCACTTGAGTTAAAGCACTGTTTCCAGCTTTTTCTATGTATGTGGTACTGAGGAATCGAAACCTGGTCTTTGTACCGCAAGGCAAGCACTCTACCATTAGGTCAAACTCCCGACTCCAGACATTTCTTAAACATATGAAATTGCTAAGTATTGGTAGAGGCCTTCCAAATCTACTATACCCAATAATACCTAATAAAAATTAAAAGGTGGCCCAGAGAAGGGGGTAAAAGGTGGCCAGAGAAGCAGGGGGAGGGTTTGGGGGAGTACAGTTTCTCATCCTACAAAACAAGACTTAAGCTGTTAAATGAAGCTTGCAAGCTGTTATTTAAAGTTGTAATAGCCTGGCTGACAGAGTGGAGCATCTGTGTTGGGTTCCTTGTGTCTTCTGGCCCCAGCTGGCTCCCTAGCCACTACTCAGTAGTGCTTAACTCAAAGTTAAGTAGGATAGCTGGGACCCACAGCGCACCCAGTGAACTCCACTAGTTGAGAGTTGGGCACACGGTCTTTCTGTGGTATGAACTCATCACAGAATATTATGTGTGTGAAATAAAATGAATTGCAATAAACTTGCAATAACTGATACGGTATGCTTCATGTTTTACATCATTGAAAAACATTTTTAAAAAGTTAAATAATCACCCTTACAAGCCAAACTGTTTGCTGGGCGAGGTGGCTCACACCTCTAATCCTAGCTACTCAGGAGGCTGAGATCTGAGGATCATAGTTCAAAGCCAGCCCGGGTACTAAAGACATTGTACTCTTACCTCCAATTAACTCCTAGAAAAGCGGAAGTGGCACTGTGGCTCAAGGGATAGGGTGGTAGCCTTGAGCTGAAGAGCTCAGGGACAGCACCCAGGCCCAGAGTTCAAGTCCCATGACTGACAAAAAAAAAAAGCCAGAGTGTTAACAGGGGCTGTCCCAGTTTTCTTCCCAAGGCACCTCCACAGAGGCAAACCTCTGTTTGCCCATTCAACCTTCTGAATTCCTGTAGCTCCTGGTCCATGGTGTCCTTTAGAACTTTAGGCTTATCCATGACTGCTAATTACATGGGCAATGATTTTTAAATTTTATACTTCACAATTTGAATTATTTTTAGAATGTTATCTTGACGTATTTATATAAAAATGTTTTATACAAAGCATTTACAAGGCTCTTGCTTTGTGTTCTAGTGTTTATAGCAACTTTCTCTAGGAGCTAAATGTACATAGGTTAAACATCGAAATGTTTTCTTTTATAAGAGGAACTTAAAAGTGGCTTTTGCTGGGCCCACAAGTTAATAACTAAAAGCAGAAAAGCTTGATATCCTGTTTCCATTCTGTATGCCTTTGTGTTTAGGGGACCAAAACCACCCTTAAGACGAGTGGAGCTTCCTCAGGACAGACCTCTCACCAGGCAATGAAAACTTGTTCTTCCCAGCCAGTGAAGGCAGTGATAACTCTCCCCAAACAAGGAGTGAAATGATCACCCAGGCCATCCTGTGACCAGGGCTATCTCATAATTATGCACCCCTCTCTCCTTTAGTTCATGCCTGTACATGGACTGAAGTGTTACCTTCCCATGACATGCAAGTGATTGGACCTGACTTGGGGAATTCCTGGAGTCTGAGCCTTGGGTCTAAAACTCCAGCTTCACTTCTGCCTACACTAACTTTCAAAAGTGTGCTTGAACGAAGTACTACTCTCTTCTCCTGGAATTTTCCATTTTATTACTCAGTTTGGTTTGAAAAACGTCATAGGAAAATTTAAGTGAGTACTGTTTCTGGTTAATGCCTTCAGTCTTACAGAGCTTTTGATTACATTAATTTCCACAACAACACTGTGAAGTAAGCTGTTCAGTTGTTTCCCTGTATAGTAAAGTGAAGAAACGTTAAAGACAATTGAGTGACTTGCTCAAGATTCATGACTTGGACACAGATTGCTCGCCACTGTACAGCCCTCTCACTCTGCAGTGTTCCACTCCTGCTTGAAGCTTCTTTCTTGAACAGGTTCCTGTCTTTCATATTTCTAGTATTAGATCTCACTTTACAGTTTTATCATGTAACCCACACTCAAGTTCTTTGGGGCACAGGGCCTGAGCACTGTCCTTGGGCTTTCTCAAGGCTAGAGCTCTACTACTTGAGCCACAACACCACTTCTGGCTTTTTTTTTTTAAATGTATGTGGTACTGAGGAATCAACTTGGGTTTTCATACATGCTAGGCAAGCAAGCACTCTACCACTAGGCCAAACTCCCAGCCCTCAAACTCAAGATCTGCAATGAGATTTGTATTCAAATTGTGTTTCAGGAATATAAATTTGTGTTTTGTTTATTTTGTGGGTCTTGAACTCTAGGCTGGGCATTGTCCCTGAACTTTTTAGCTCAAGGCTACTGCCCTATTCCTTGCATCACAACATCACTTTCTTTTCTAATGATTAACTGGAGACGAGTCTCACGTCCTTTCGTGCCCGGGCTGGCTTTGAACTGCGATTCTCAGTTCTCAGCCTTCTGAGTAGCTAGGATTACAGCTAGGATTTATGATGGAGTGCAGATTTGGTTGCAGCTTGAGAATGTTGCCCACCCCTCCCCGCTTCCCTTGAGACACTGGGTATCAGCTTCTTGTTACTTCAGCAGGCATGTGAGGTTTTTTTCCTTGCCCTAATGAACTGATCTTTACTCAGGCATAGATCTCTTCCAGGGTTTTCTTGATACTTTTGTATTTGAATTGTCACTATTTGCTGAAGCAAAGCAGTGTACTTCTAAGGTACCTTCAAGAATGAATTTTTTGGGTTTGCAGTGCTTCGTAGAAATATGTCACTTCATCGGAATGCTGAATTCAGGGTGCCCACTTAGAAACTTTTGGGTTTCAAGAGTGCTTTGCTTTCCTGAAGAGCAATATGATGGGGGAAGTAATCTTGAATTCAGCCCTTCTCTGGTAATCCAGTATATAATAACTTTACCATTTTATTTTTTACTTATGGTTTTCATATTAAATTTGTTATCTAACCTATTTTAAAGCATCCAGTTCACTGCAGTTGACATTCACCATGTTGTACAACCATCAGCACTATATATTTCTGGAATGTTTTTTTGTTTCCCCACATAGACACTTTATGGTCATTCACTAACTTTCCATTCCTCTCTCCCCAGAAATACTGCCAGCCTTTGACCTTTTTGTTCTCTGTTTGCCCATTCAATCTTCTTCTGAATTCCTGTAGCTCCTGGTACATGGTGGCCTTTAGTTCTTTGGGCCTATCTATAACAGCTAATTTAATACATGGGCTACTCGACTGTCTCAGCCCTGACCGCCCCTCCCCCCCCGCCACCTTCTTGAGAGTTTCTTTTATTCCCCCCTCTTTTTTTTTTTTTTTTGCCATTCCTGGGGCTTGAACTCATGTCCTGGGGCTTGAACTCACTGTCCCTGGGTTTTCTCAAGGCTAGAGCTCTACCACTTGAACCACAGCACCATTTCTGGCCTTTTCTCTGTATGTGGTACTGGGGAATCTAACCTGGGTCTTTGTGCATGCTAGGCAAGCACTCTACCACTAAGCCAAACTCCCAGCCCCGAGAGAGAGTTTCTGTTGGATTTTTTCCCCCTTATGAATACATTTTATATTGCTGCTTCTTTGTTTCAATGAATTTTTGATGGTAAGAACTGGTCAGTTTGGGTATTATACTCTTGTTAAGTGTGGAAATCAAGCTTTTTGCTTTTGAGGATTACAGGACTGTTTTGTATACAAGGATTGTTTTGTATTCCTTGCCCTTGGTGGTCACTGAAGTTTCCGGTCCATTATTTCTGGTCAGCTTGTGATTTGACTTGAAGTTTTGGATCCCTTCACTAAAAAAAAAGAGGACAGAAGAAAATAAATCCAACTAGATGCAGCCTGATGTAGTGAAAGTGCAGACAAGCATTTGCTGTGCTCCACTGCCTGACTGAGTACAGTGTAAACTCCTAAATGTCAGGGTGACAAGAGTACCATTCCTACTTGTGTGTATATGTGTTTGTAAGGGGTGGAGGAGCAGACGCTGAGGAGTAGGGGATGGATAGCTGGTTTCCATGTCTGCTGTTACTTCTCCCTTCTCTCCCTGAGCGTTCAGTATATGCTAAGGTTCAGTTGATTCCGGTAGTTTTCTTCTTTATGGTTTTTGTGGAGGGCCTAACCTTTCTTATTCTGCCTTTTCCATGATACTACATAGTGCCCACTTTAGGCATTCCTTTTGGCCTCCCTCCCTCCCTCCCTCCCTCCCTCCCTCCCTCCCTCCCTCTTTCCTTCCCTCCCTCCCTCCCTCCAGTCTTTCTTTCTGCCTGGGCGTGCCCCCCTCCCCCCAGCTCTTCAGCTCAGGGTTAGTGCTTCTACCTCTTGAGCCATAGCACCACTTCTAGTTTTCTGGTGGTTAATTGGAGAGGAGTCTCACAGACTTGAGTGTGCCCAAGGCTGACTTTGAACTGTGATCCCCAGATCTCAGCCTCCTGAGTAGTCAGGATTAGTAGGATTAGGAGTGAGCTATGAATTTTTTTTTTTGCCAATCCTGGTCTTGAACTCAGGGCCTGAGCACTGTGCTTGAGCTTTCCGTCAAGGTTAGTGCTCTACCATTTGAGTCACAGCACCATTTCTGGCCTTTTCTATGTATGTGGTACCCTGGAATTGAACCTGGGTCTTCATGCAAGCATTCTACCACTAAACCAAACTCCTGGCCCATGAGCTATGAATTTTTTTTTAAAGGAAAAATTCTTAGTATTTATTTCAGAAGAGTAGGATTGTAAAATTTTATTGTGCTCAAAATGTTAAGCATGTCATATTAACTTTGGTCATAGGGGAGAACTTTGATATTAATGTTATTGTTAAGCCAAACAGGAAAGTCCTTCAGAATAATTCCTATTAAGTGAAGTTATCACTGCCCTCCTTCCCTCCCTCCCTCCCTGTCTGTGTGTGTGTCTTGTGTCTCATCAGTTGTGGGACTTGAACTCTGGGCCTGGGCACTGTCCCTGAGCATTTCAACTCAAGGCTAGCACTCTACCCCTTGAGCCACAGTACCACTTCAGTTTTGTGGTGGTTAGTTGGAGATAAGTCTTATGGACCTTTCTGCCTGGGCTGGTTTTGAACTGTGATTCTCAGCCTCCTGAGTAGCTAGCATTACAGGCATGAGCCATCCGTAGCTGGCCATTGTATTGCTTTCTATCAGGGATGAAATAGTGTTTTCTTTGGGTAATTCATTGTCTCACTGTGACAGCTGAAAAGCATATTTGATGGGATGGGGGCACCCACATTTCCATTCCTAGTGAGTTAAAAGTTTTAAGGTGATTCTGAATCTTTTATTCTCTGTATTCTAATACATTTATCCCTGAGTTAAATAACCAAACTCTTCTTTGAAAAGCATTCAACAAAGTAATCAGAATAGTATACTTTTAACACATGATGATGGAAACACTGAATGGCTAGTGAATATTTGAACTTTTTTTTTTTTTTTTTTTTTTTTGCCAGTCCTGGGCTTGGGCTCAGGGCCTGAGCACTGTCCTTGGACTTTCTCAAGGCTAGAGCTCTACCACTTGAGCCTCAGCACCAGTTCCGGCTTTTTCCTATGTATGTGGTACCGAGGAATCGAACCCGGGTCTTCATGCATGCTAGGCAAGCACTTTAACCACTAGGCCAAACTCCCGGCCCCGTATTTGAACTTTTTAAAGGTTAAAGTAATGTGCTTGTTGTTTTTGTTTTGGCCATTTACTAATGAATTGGAATAAGGGTTCAAATATATAACTTCTTTCTTATATGGCACATTTGTAATTGTAGCAGTATTATTAGATGAAAAGGATTACCTATGTTTACTTTTCTGAGTAACTTTAAATTTGTAGTCATTTGGCTGGTGATAAGTTATAGAATTTGAATTTTTCTGCATTGAGTAGATGAGGTCTTTCCATGTTTAATATGGTTCATATGTGCATCTATTGTGGTTATTAAAGAAGTAAGCTACTCCTATTATTTGTGGGAGGAAATCCATTTTTTAATTTGATTTTTAAATTATTATTACAGTGGTGATGTACAAAGGGGTTATAGTTACCTAAGTCAGGTAAAGAGTACATTTCTTTTGGACACTATCACTCCTTCCCTCACTCCCAGTTTTCCCCTCTCATCCCTACACACAAGTTGTATAATTCATTTTTCGTGTGTGTTTGTGTGTTTGTGTTTGCTTGCTTGCCAATCCTGGAGCTTGAACTCAGGGCCTGGGCACTGTTCCTGAGCTTCTTTTGCTCAAGGCTACCACTTGAGCCAAAGTGCTACTTCCAGCTTTTTCTGTGTATGTGGTACTGAGGAATCTACCTCGTGTATGCTAGGCAAGCACTGTAACACTAGGCTAAACTCCTGGCCCCATGTGTAATTCATTTTCAACACAGTGTATAGTGAGTATCACTACTACATTTGTTTACCCTTTGTCCTTCCATTTGGAAATCTGTTCTTACTTTACAAGTCTTCCCTGTTGAGTTGGGAGTTTTAAGTGATAGTATGAAGGGTAGAAAAGAGGGTGAGAAGTACAACGTAAGTGTGTCTAAAAAAATCAAGTTATTTATTTTCTCTTTCTATAACTTGAACAAATGGCTTTCAGAAGACCTGTGGTAGTAACTGAGGCAAGAAGGGGCCTTCCTTAGTGGGGTTATTAGACCATGACAATTGGTTGTACAATAAATTATTCTTGGTGGCCCTGCTTTAACAATCTTATCCCTGACATTCACCAAGGGTTTTGCTTTCTGTAATTTCTCATTCTAAGATAGATTGATTGTGCCAGTCCTCTGTGATATCTGTTGTGATACGGTTTGACATTTGGACCCTTGGAAGACTCCTTTGTACATTTTTTTCCCTATTTGCCCCTGAGCTTTTTTTGCTTAAGGCTAGTGCCCTACCCCTGGAGTCACCACTCTACTTCCTACTTTTTTTTTTTTTTTAGTAGTTAATTGGATATAGGAGTTTTATAGACTTTCCTACTCATGTTTCCCATCATGATTCTCAGATCTCAGCCTCCTGAGTAGCTAAGATTACTGATGTCACCCACTAGTGTCTGGATCTTTTGTATTTTTTGCCAATCCTGGGCCTTGAATTTAGGACCTGGGCACTGTCCTTGGGCTTTCTCAAGATTAGTGTTCTACCACTTGAGCCACAGCACCACTTCCAGCCTTTTCTGTGTATGTGGTACTGAGGAATCAAACCCAGGGATTCATGCATGCTAGGTGAGCACTCTGCTACTAGGCCACATTCCCAGCACTGTTTTGTAATTTTTATGCAGCACACTTTTCCTTTGATGAGACATTTAAAGCCAGCAGAGCCTACTATATAAGTCTAGGACAGGATTCTTAGAATTACAGCACATCACTGGGGAGCTCAAGAGACTTTCCCAATCACTTGAAATTGGGTTGAGACTTTGGGAATTTTAGTGTTTTTAAAGGAAGAAGAAGGGACAAAAGGGGTTGCTCAGTGTCTCCTTTGCCAGACATTGTTTTAAAATGGTTTTTGTATTCCTCTTCTCCCCAACCCCCAAGAAGACTGATGAGACTGTTGTTTGCTATGGTTGTGACTTAGTAATTTGAAGTTGGAAGGAATGAAATACCTCGCTCAAAATTTAAACTTCTGTATTGCTGTGAATTAGCCTAGAATTGGAGATTTGTAGTCGATGCCCTAAATTGGGTCTCTTTTACCTTGATGATGAAAAAATTGAGGCCGAATGGCTTATGGCAGGTGATGCTGTGGTTCACTGAGTAAGATCTAGGCCAGGTGCACAGGCTGTCACTCAGCAGCCGACTTAGAGCTTGCTGTGTGTGCGTGCGTGTGTGTGTGTGTTTGCGCACACGCTGTTTATACTTGGAGTTTTTTTATTTTACCAACACGAAAGGGAATAAATATTGTACTTTTCATGAAGAAAAAACAAGGTGTGACGTGGTTCATCTCTGAGCAATCTTTTTTCTGAAGTTCTCTGAGGTAAATTTTTTCCTATTTTGACACACACTGTAGTTCACATGGTATTTTTGTATAATTTTGACTGTTTTCTTTTTATCTTTCTTTTTTTGGGGGTGGGCAGTCCTGGGGCTTGAACTTAGGGCCTGGGCACTGTCCTTGGGGTTTCTCAAGGTTAGAGCTCTAGCACTTCAGCCACAGCACCATTTCTGGCTTTTTGCTATGTACGTGGTACTGAGGAATTGAACCCGGGTCTTCATGCATGCTAGGCAAGCACTCTACCACTAGGCTAAACTCCAGCCCCTCTTTTTATCTTTCAATTTATTTATTTATTTAGTATTGGCCAGTCCTTGGACACTTTCTTGCTCAAGGCTAGTGCTCTGCCACTTGAGCCATAGCACCACTTCTGGCTTTTTCTGTGTATGTGGTACCAAGGAATCGAACCAAGAGGCTTCATGAATGCTTGGCGAGCACTCTACCACTAGGCTACGTTCTCGGCCCTTCTATTTATTTATTTATTTTTAAAGGTTTTATTGCAAAGGTGCTGTATATAGAGGAGTTACGGTTACATAGGTCAGGTAATGAGTACATTTTTTTTTCAACAGTGTCACATCTTCCCTTTTCCTTGATTTATTTTTAAGTGATTTTACTGTGCCCATTGATTGATTTTTGAATTTTTTTATATTAAGCATTCTTGTGTATAGAACCTTTTTATTTCATGCTACAGTGAGAAATAGGCCCCAGTACATACATACCTATACAGAATGTATTGAGACCATGTTTTATAACCATTGTTTATTTTGTTTATTCTTAGGGAGATATACTCTAATCCATTCTCCTTCACTGGAAAGAAAATGGTAGTTTTGCTCCACTGAATAGGTGGTAGATGAACAGATTTTAAGGAATCAGGAATCATATTCTATAACTGCTAGCGTAGGAAGGACTGAGTTTCACCTTTCTAGTGCCCTGATGTTCTGATGCTATTGTTGCAAGGGTTCAGGACTTAGGGGCTTAGAAGTGATTTGTTATAAATACTTTGGTTGACTTTGACACTTTCTGGATATGATCTGATTCTTCCCTTTTTTTCCCTCTTAAGAGATAGCCTAGCCACTTGTATGTCTTTTGCACTTTGGAATCCTACTCTTACTGCTTGCATTGCCCCCTCCCCTTTTTTTTGTGATTCTTATAACCTCACATCCTGCCATAGCTGCTTCCTTTCCCTGTACAAGGTTTAGCTTCCCAAGGTCACTTGATTTTGTTACCTCCAGGAAACTCTTCCTGCCTCACTTGGCAGTTCTTTGTGCACCGACTTGAACCACACCCTTTCTGACATTCAACTGAGAATGATAAACTCTGGATTCTAAACTATGATTTTTGAAGTATTAAACAAAAAATGTATTGAATTTTTCTCCTTTGTATTAAGCAAAACAGCCCGAAAGTTGTGTGAGAGTTAAGTGTCTACGCTAACTGGTATAAAAGGAAGTATACTGATTAGTATATTTTCTACCAAATAGAAGAACATTATTACATCATGTTTTCATCAGTTTTTGTTTCCATGTTAACAACTTTCATAAATGGTATAAAATGAACATAATTGACTTTTGAAAATGACATTTGAATAGATAGTTTTGTTTTGTAAATACACATTTTAGCTTTAGATTTGATGTTGTAGATGGGATTTCTAGATTATGAAAATAAGTTAATTCCAAAGTAAGTTTTTTTATTTTTTGCCAGTTCTGGGGCATGAACTCATGGCCTGAGAATTGTCTTTACCCTCTACCACTTTGAGCCACAGCACCATTTCCAGCTTTTTGTGTGTGTATGTGGTATTGTGGTATGGAGGAATTGAGCCCAGGGATTCATGAATGCTAGGCAAGCACTTTACCACTAGGCCATATTCCCAACACGCCTGAAATTTAGGTTTTTATTGTTATTATGACAAAATGAAGTCTTTCTGCTTTCTGTGTCTGACTGTAAAAATTAATCAAGAAGACAGTCATCTCCCAGGTTTTCTTCTTTTTTTTTTTCTCCAGTTGCAAACAATATCTTTGATTTGCTAGCAGCATTAACATTTACTGTGCACATTTTCATTTTGATGTATCATCATCATCATCATCATCATCATCATCATCATCATCATCATCATCATTATTATTATTATTTCCCAGTCCTGGGCTTGAACTCAGGGCCTGAGAATTGTCCTTGGGTTTTTTCAAGGCTAGAATCCTACCACTTGAGCCACAGCACCACTTATGTGTATGTGGTACCAAGGAATTGAACCCAGGTCTTCGTGCATGTTAGCAAGCACTCTCCCACTAGGCCAAACTCCCAGCCCCCGATGTATCATTATATTTTCAAAATAATAAGCCAAAGGTCCCTTGGCAATTTCAGCTTCTTTAACATAATGGTGATTTCCTAGTATGGAAAGAACAAGCCATAATCTTTCCACAAGATTCTATGCTACTAGGTTGAAGGATGTTTACCGGTAACACTTGCTGTGAGGGTTGCAAGTTTCTTAGTACTGGGTCACCAGATCTTAAAAATTTATTCAGTGTTGTTGATGTTGGCCTCTGTCCAACATTTTATCTTCAGTATTTTAATGAGGTAGGATCAGCTGATAGATACATCGTGGAAATGGGGGGATGGAAGGGAAATATTGAAGGTACAGACCTGGAGGAAACCAAGATGCATATTGGAAGGAAACCAAGTTCAGATCATTTACTTCTGGCCAGGGTAGACCCAAGTCCAAATTTTTGCTAGTTCAGAGCTATTCTTTGGATTCCATTCTTTGTCTCCAGAACATTTATATAAAACATTCATTTCTGTCAGGCACTCTTTTCCCCATTTTGGGTTAAAATTTAGTTTCAGTTAATAACATTATATTGACAGGAATATTGACTTCAAAATGATATACACATTGACCTTGTTTAACTCTTAAGTAAAACCATTGATTTTTCTTTTCTTTTTTCTTATTTTAGCTGTAGTTAGCTCTGTTTGGTTCTTTAAAAAAAAATCTCAGCTTTATGCTATTCTACTGGTTGGCTCTAGTTTTCAGTTGATTTTCTTATTCCACTTAATTCAGCTGTTAGGAAATCACTGAATCACAGGATTGGAATGTACTCTTTGTAAAATCTGGTTTTTAACTCATCGCTATAGTGTCTTTTTTTCTTTTTCCTCCTTGGCACAAGTGGAAACTTTTTTTTTCAGTCCTAAGGCTTGAACTCAAGCCCTCAGCACTGTCCTGGGTTTTCTCAAGGCTAGAGCTTTACCACTTGAGCCACAGTACCACTTCCAGCCTTTTCCTATGTATGTGGTACCAAGGAATCGAACCCAGGTCTTCATGCATAGTAGGTAAGCACTCCTACCACTTAGCCAATCTCCTGACGCAAAAACATTTTTTATCAGCTCTATGGGTAGTGCTAATAGTATCTGTATCTGTATTTGTTTAGTTTTGTTTGTTTTGAACTCAGGGCATGGATGTTGTCTTCGAGCCTTTTTTTTTTTTTTTTGGTGGGTCATGGGGCATGAACTCAGTATGGGTGCTGTCCCTGAGCTCTTCAGCCAAGGCTACCATCCACCTTTGAGCCAAGCCCTACTTCCCATTTTCTAGAGGTTAATTGGAGATAAGAGTCTCAGGTTCTTTTGTGCCCAGACTGGCTTTGAACCTTGATCCTCTGATCTCAGCTTCTTGAGTAGCTAGGATTACAGGCGTGAGCCACCATGCCCAGTATCTTTGAGCTTTTCTTGTTCACTTGAGCCACAGCTTCACTTTTAGCATTTTTGGTAGTTAATTGAAAATAAGAGTCTCACAGACTTCACTGCTAAGGGTGGTTTTGAACTATGATCCTCAGATATCAGCCTCCTAAGTAGCTACGATTTACAGGTGTGAGCTTCTAGTACCTAGCTGATATTTCATATCTTTGTGATTCTGATACTACTGTGTGTATTTCTGCTGGCTCTTATTCATAGTGCTTCCTTTTCCTGTGGCTTTGTTGATGCTAAATTTAAATATTTTGGAATTTTATTTGCAGGGATTTTTTTGGGGGGGATTGAATTTTTTTCTTTACTAGAGTGTATTTGTAATTCTTCACGCTGTAGAGTAGTAAATAATGTTAATTTAGGATCTCTTTGAGTTTAGTTTTCTGCCTGAGGATTTTTGGTTTGTTTTTAACCAATTGTACAAATTTGGGTCACAGACTTTCATGAAAGCTTGACTGAATTGTTAAAAGAGCTCTGTCTCTGTCTCTCTCTATGTCTGTCTTTCTCTCTTTGTGTCTCTGTCTCTCTCCCTCTCTCTCCTTCCCTTCTTCCCTCCCTCCTCTTTCACCTCACAAGGACAAATTAGCCATGTTTCTTTGTTTTTTTTTCCTCCCTCCCTCCCTCCCGCTTTCTTTTTTTTCTCAGTCATGGGGTCTGAACTTAGGGTCTGAGTGTTGTCCCGCTTTCTTTTTTTTCTCAGTCATGGGGTCTGAAATTAGGGTCTGAGTGTTGTCCCTGAACTCTTTTGCTCAAGCCTAGCACTATTACTTTGAGTCATCCTGCCACTTCCAGGTTTCTGGTGGTTAATTGGAGTTGAGTCTAACAGCTTTCTTGGGCTGGCTTTGAACTTAGTCCCCTTAGCTAGGATTACAAGGGTTGAGCTACTGGTGCCCAGCTCTTTACTGTTTTCCTTTTTATTTTTTTTGCCAGTCCTGGGTTTGAGCTCAGGGCCTGAGCACTGTCCTTGGGTTTTCTCAAGGCTAGAGTTCTACCACTTGAGCCTCAGCATCAGCACCACTTCTGGCTTTTTTTCCTATGTATGTGGTTCCAAGGAATTGAACCCAGGTATTCTTGCATGCTATGCAAGCACTGTACCACTAGGCCAAAACTCCTGCCCTCTTTGCTGTTTTTTGTTTGTTTGTGGCACTTGTGGCATGGGATTCTTTTTGTTCCCTATTAACTTTGGATATGTAACCTTTTAGGGGTCCCAGCTTTATGCTGGGGTTCTTGTTGTCCTCATGGTCTTAGAATAACCCTAGGTTTTAGCTCATTTCCTCATTTCATTCAACTATTAAAAAGTCACTGTTAAGTCATATATTCTGTTACATCTATGCTTGCTGATTGTTTCTCTTCTGGGATGTGGTTCCCTGTTTCTTTGGTTCTTCGTTTCTATGATTTTCATCTTTCTGGCTCAATTAAAATTGACTTTTGTGTCCTTTTTTTTTTCATCAAAAGGGTCACAAGTATCTAGTACTTTTTGTTGGCCAGTCCTGGGGCTTGAACTTAGGGTCTGGACACTGTCCTTGAGCTTCTTTTGCTCAAGGGTAGCACTCTAATACTTGAGCCACAGCATCACTTCTGTGGTGTTTGTTTTATGTGGTACTGTTTATGTGGTACTAAGAGATTAAACCCAGACTTTCAGGCATGCTAGGCAAACACTATCATTAAACCACATTCCCAGCCCCTCGTTATTTCTAGACAGTACATTTTATAGTATTAGCCATGTGCTGGTGGCTCCTGCCTGTAACCCTAGCTACTTGGGAAACTGAGACTTGATGGTGGCTTAAAGCCACACGCGCGCACGTGTGGGTGTATGTATGTATGTTTACATGTGTATATATATATATATATACACATATACATATGTATTGTTAGGTACTAAGTATATTTTTTTGCCAGTTCAAAAACAGGAACAGATATTTTAAAGTCATGTTCTGTGTGTGTGTGTGTGTGTGTGTGTATGTGTATGTACAAGCGCGTGCATGAGTGCATGCGTGCGTCCTATACTTTGACAACAAAGGAATTCCTACCCATGAGAGCTCCAGATTCTTGGCATGACCACCATCTTTATCTTTGTCCCAGTGAAGATTGTCAGATTTTATAAGCCACTGTTTATTTTGCTAGGATTATATTTTAGGTAAGGGGATGGAAAATTATTAGAGACACATATTTTCTGGATGTATGTCCTAGGCCTGAGTTGAAATCACTGCCATTGTGTGACATAATGAAAGTTGTCAGACTTCATCAGACTCCTTGAGGAATATTCATGGTGGAGGATCCCTCTAAGATGCTAAAAGTCATTCAGAGAGGTGTTGATGGTTTTCATCAGTTTTATGAAAACTTGGACAGTGCTCATTGAACTTGGCATGATGGTGTAGGCTTAGAATTTAAGCACTTTGGCGGCTAAGGTAGAAGGATTTTAAGTTTGAGTATAAGGCCATCCTGGGCCACATAGTGAAGCTCTTATTTCTTAGAACCAGACAGAACCAAAACTAACTACATTATGTATCAGAAATTAAATTACTTATTTTAATTGCTTGCCCTTTCTTCTAGCATCAAGCAATGCCCCCTCAAGAAAAAAACAACCCCCCAGAATTCCTTTTCTTACAGTTCTAAACTAAGGAACAGTATAGTAAACTATGCATTTCTGTGGCATTGGTGCTATACATGCAGAAGTAGTTGTATGGTATAGGTTCAAGGATTTCTCCCAAATAATGTGAGTCTCCTGGACTTGCTTAGATCTAGTATTCCAGGCAAGATTACACCAGCACTCAGCTGTTCCTGAGCCTCAGCTCCATTTTCGGCTTTTTGGTGGTTAATTTGAGCTAGGAATCTCATGGACTGTCCTGCCCAGTCTGGCTTTCAAGTGTGGTCTTCAAATCCAGTAGCTAGGATTATAGACATAGATTACCAGTGCCCAGCTGATTTCTTTTTTTTTTACTTAAGTTTTTTTTTTTCAGTGCTAGCCACATCCTCAGCTCTTTTTGTGAGACAGTTTTGCTAAATTAGGCTGATCTTGAACTTGCTCTTCTCAGCCTCCCAAGAAGCTGACATAGAGACGCATACCAAAACAATTGACCAGATAGAACATCTTAATTCAAGTCCCAGCTCATTGAAACACCTACCAGATAAAATTTGAATCTGGGGATTTGTAAGCAGTTGTGCAAAGCCTCCTTTTTTGGATTTTGTGGTGTTCCCTTCTTTAGCTTTGCCCTAGTTGCTCTTTTCTCAGACCTCTTTCAATCCCTTATTCAAATGCATGTAACATACAATCTTCTGGTCTACTTTCCATGTGTTATTTCTAATATGAGTTTATGGTAGTGTGTTATATTGATTATTTTCACTTAATTACATTTTTGGGAATTATACATGTTACCTCTACGTAAATTCACTTTCTTTATTCTGTCTTTTCTATGTGATAAGAATACACAATTACATCTTTTTTTTTTTTTTTTTTTTTTTTTGCCAGTCCTGGGCTTGAGCTCAGGGCTTGAGCACTGTCCTTGGACTTTCTCAAGGATAACACTCTACCACTTAAGCCTCAGTACCACTTCCGGCTTTTTGCTATGTATGTGAGGTACCAAGGAATTGAACCCGGGTCTTCGTGCATGCTAGGCAAGCATTCTACCACTAGGCCAAACTCCCGGCCCCCCACAATTACATCTTAATAGTTCTGTTTCCTCAGTGTTAGACCAGCTCTACCACTGCCCTCTCTGCAGGCTTAAATGATACTTGAGTCAGCCTTCTTGTCACTGGCAGTTATTTCCATGTGAAAATGCCTCAAGGATGTACTTCAGAATTGCTAGGCTACTATACATGTCCTGTTTCATTACAATAGTTGAGCTCTGATTCAGCAGCAGCTTTCATTCTGTACATGCAGAGAAGGAAGGAACACACTGGGAATGTGATTCTTTGACTCAGGCTAGTTCTGTGACTAAAAGCCATTCCTTTTACATATTATCCTCCCCTCCCCCGCCCAGTCCTGGGGCTTGAGCTCAGGGCCTAAGCACCATCCTTGGGCTTTCTCAAGGCTCATGCTCTACCACTTGAACCACAGTGCCACTTCTGGCATTTTCTGTGTATGTGGTACTGAGGAACTGAATCCCTCCTGGCTTCATGCATGCTAGGCAAGCACTCTTCTACTAGGCCAAACTCCTGGCCCATCATCTTTTTTTTTTTTTTTTTGGTAAAGTTAAGTCAGTATGATCAGAGTACAGTCTTAAAGAATATCTTTGTTTAATGCCCATTTGATTGTGATAATGCAATACAAATAGTATAAATAATAATATTGTGTTTTTCATTTTACAGGGCGCCAATGCCTCGGCATTAGAGAAAGAGATTGGTCCAGAACAGTTTCCAGTCAACGAGCACTATTTTGGATTAGTCAATGTGAGTATCTATTGATGCTCAACTTAACAGAATAATTTTTTAACTGCTTGGAGAAATGGCGAACACATTTCATTATTTATTAAAGAATAATAGGTGTGAGTGGCTTATACCTGTAATCCAAGCTACTCAGGAAGTTGAGATCCAAGGATCATGGTTCAAAGCCAGACTGGGTGGAAAATTTGTGAGACCCTTTATCTCCAGTAAACTACTCAGAAAAAGCCAGAAGTGGTGCTCAAATGATGGAGTACTAACCTTGAGCTCAGAGAGGCTCAGGGAAAGAGCCTGGGTCCTGACCAGCCAAAGAACCAGCCAAAAAACAAAGAGTAATAGAAGTATGAAATACAGGGGAAAATACACTCTAACCTGTGGAGGTAATTCTAGTAAATCTGAATTACAACATTGGAAGAACTTCAAAAAAATTTTTTTTTCAGGTAACCTGGAAAACATCAGTAAGTTTAAGGAAAGTTAAATTTTGTTATGAAAAGGATCTATAATGTGGCTTAGTGGTAGAGTGCTTTCCTAGCATGCATGAAAGCCCTGGGTTTGATTCCTCAGTACAGAAAAAGCCCGAAGTAGAGCTGTGGCTCAAGTAGCAGAGTGCTAGCTTTGATAGTTCATGATACAGAACAGGCCACTTGACTAGCCATTGTTTTAGGCTGGGAATGGCCTTAATTGGGGTGGGAAAGGCTGATATTCAGGGACAGTATGCATTTTGACTACAGTGCCTGCAGAGTATCTCCTGCTTTTAAAAAATTTAAAATTTTGGGCCAGGAGTTTGACCTAGTGGTAGAGTGCTTGCCTAGCATGCACGAAGACACGGGTTCAATTCCTCGGTACCACATGCATAGAAAAAAGCTGAAAGTAGTGCTGCGGCTCAAGTGGTAGAGCTCTAGCCTTGAGAAAGTCCAAGGACTGGCAAAAAAAAAAATTGTTACTAATAATGTGTTATACACAGTGTGCACATTTTTTTTTTTTTGGCAATGCTACCCCTTCCTTAGCTTCCCCCAATTTTCCCCTCCCATTTCTGCCCATAAGTTACCTAGGTCATTTTCCGCATAGTATATACTAAATAGCATGATTGCATTTGTTCAGTCTCCTTCCCTATCTATCTGTGCTCAAGAAGAAGAAAAACCCAAACAAAAGCAAATACCACCACCAATAACAACAGAAAAAGAGATCCCATGTTTCTGTTTTCTGGAGTTCACTTTAATAGATAGTATTTTAAATATTCTGAGAAGTTACAGTGTTTTAAACGTTCAAAGATGATACACCTTTGGGTTCCTCCCCTAAAGATATCCTCCTTTAGTCTGTGTGTTTGCCTAGACTTCTAATATAGGTTATCATGTCTAGTTATATTTTAGATCTAGATTCCACATAGGAGAGAAACCATGTGCTATTGTCATGTGAGCTTAGCTTACCTGCCTTAGCATGATTTGTTTTAGGTCCATCTGTTTTCCTGCAGATGACATAATCTTACTTTAATGGATGAGTGAAATTCCATTGAGTATGCATACCACATTTTGTTGTAGGGAGTAAACTTTAGAATTCGTAACTTTAAAAATGTTGTAAATTGTTAGAGAATACCCAGATTAGTGTTACATGATTGTTGTGGTAGCTTGTATCGCTGTGTATACATAGCATTTCTTGCTTTTTTTCTTTTTGTCATGCTGGGGATTGATGGGGCTAAGGGCTTCACCATGGAAAGTGTTATGGGGGAAATATCTTATATCTATATCTACAGATAGAAACAGATGCAGATATAGATAGATGATAGAACGGGTGATGTAAGTTACATTGATAAGTTTGTACCTCAGTCAGTATTAGTAATGAGAAGATAGGAGGTTGGGGCTGGGGATTTAACTCAACCTAGAGTGTTTGCCTAGCATGTACAGGCCCTGGATTAAAAACACAGCACCCTTTAAAAAAAGAAAAAAAGGAAGCTGAGCACAGTGGCTCATACCTGTAATTCTAGCTACTTTGTGAGGCAGAGATTGGTGGGATTGTGGCTCAAGGCTGTCCCACCCATTCTCAACCACAAAAGCTGGATATGGTGGAACATACATATATCATTCCATTTACATGGAAGCCGAAATGGGATGCCATGGTCTAGATCAGCCCAGAAATAAACTGAGGTTCTCTTGAAGAAATAGCTAAAGCATAAAGGACTGGGACTGGCTCAAGCCAAGTGTTAGAGCATCTACCTAGAAAATGCAAAGTCTCAAGTTCAAATCTTAGTACCAACCAAAAACAACAGAAAGAAATCCTGCCAAGCAAACACCCCTCCCCCTAAGGAAAAGATGGATTTCTTATGGGATTTGAGAAATGCAGTCAAACTAGGTGTAGTATGTTTCCCCTTGCTTCAGCAACCAGCATGTGGCTGTGTACCAGCGGTTACTGGTCTTCCCTAGAATAAGATACTTATTACTGCTTGAGCTATATTTTCTTACCATTTTAAATTAAAATGCTTATGTGGTTTTATTTCTTAATCTGTTGACCACTCCTGTTTGCTTTCATTCTCTCCTCTTCTCACATGCACCTATTGCAATAAGGATATCTCAATCGTTGCTCTCAGTATTTTCATGATTGTATTATTTTCATATTTCATGATGGTTTTCCTATGTGAGCTGAACTGTACCGATTGCATTTTCTTTCCTTTCATATTACTTGGTTTTCTTAGAATTAATTCTTTATTTTTCTTGGATCTTAATTTTCATTTATTTTCCCGAAAGCTCACTTAGCCAAGAGAGACAAAACAACACAAAAAGATCTTAGTTCCAGTTTCTATTAGTTTTATCCACTAGGTACCTCTGTCCCTGGTGCCTTGCACTGAGCTTCTATCCTGTTCTGCCTGGTTAGACTTATCACTCAGCAGTCCTTTTTTTTTGTGGGTCCTGGGACTTGAACCCTGGGCTTGGCTGTTGTCCCTGAGCTCTTCAGCTCAAGGCTACTTCCTTACCCCTTTCTCAGCAGTCTTTTATTACTGCGGATGTTCTCCATTTTCCTTCTTGTTTTTCTGGATTCCCTCTCTCCCATCTTGTGGTTTTTCTCCCTTACTTCGTGGTACACATTCAGTCGTAGTTCTTTTGGAAGTATATATGAGTGAGTGATGAAGCTGTGCTACTTAAGTGTTTTAAAATGCTCTTGTTAGTGTTATAGCCAGATACCTAGATATAAATTCCTTCATAATTTCTAAGGTAATTATATTGCCTTAAAAGTTTTGGAGTTGTATAAAATTGCCTAAAAATTTTTAAAGTTTCTGTTGTCATCAATGTCATTTATGACTGATTTTTTTTCTCTTTTAAATATGTTTTTTTAATTTTAAAATTCTTTGAGTATTTTAGCGTTTTCCCTGTCCATATTTGTTAAATATGTCCACATGTATTGTGTGATATATGACTATCTAATATATATGTAATATATATGTGTACCTTTTTCCCCTTCAATTTGGAGGTGTATTCTGGTCTTCTTTCTTCACTGTGACATTGGATATTTATAGACCTATTCATACTAAAGATATATTTTCCTCAATATTTACCTCAATACTTTTGGGTAATTTCCTCCCTGTTTATATATATATATATATATATATATATATATATATATATATATATATATATATATATATATAATTTTATTTTATTTTATTTTTTGCCAGTCCTGGGCTTGAGCTCAGGGCCTGAGCACTGTCCTTGGACTTTCTCAAGGCTAGAGCTCTACCACTTGAGCCTCAGCACCACTTCCAGCTTTCTTTCTATGTATGTGGTACCGAGGAATAGAACCCAGGTCTTCATGCATGCTAGGCAAGCATTCTACACTAGGGCAAACTCCTAGCCCTGTTAATATAGTTCTGTGTGTGCGTTCTCTCCCCCCTCTGTTCCCCCCTCCCTCTTTTTCTCTCTAATGCACGAACACTTTTTCTTTTTTCTTTTTAGTCATATTAGTTGACTATTGTAATGCAGATTTCTCTAATCTTCTCCTCCTCCCTTTAATCATTTGCCCTTTTATAGTCTGTTTTTTAAGGCTAGACTGTTCTTTAGTGTTCAGCCCTGTTATTTTTTTAATTTTTAATTTTTTTTAGTTTTTTTTTGTTTGTTTGTGTGTTTGTTTTGTGGGTCATAGGGCTTGAACTCGGCCTGGGCACTGTCCCTGAGCACTTCAGTTCAAGGATACTGCCCTACCCTTGAGCCAATCCCCACTTCCCGTTTTCTAGAGGTTAATTGGAGATAAGAGTCTCGGGTACTTTTGTGCTCAGGCTGGCTTTGAACCTTGATGCTCAGATCTCAACCTGAGTAGTTGGGATTACAGGTGTGAGCCACCGCCACCTCGCCTGGCTGTATTTTACACACACACACACACACACACACACACACACACACACACATTTTGGAATACTGAGCTTTGAACTCGGGGCTTTGGGGCTGGGTGTTTGGCCTAGTGGTAGAGTGTCTACCTAGCATGCACAAATCCCTGGGTTCGATTTCTCAAGTACCACATACACAGAAAAAGCCAAAAGTGGTGCTTGTGGCTCAAGTGGTAGACTGGTAGACAGCTACCCTTAAGAAAGCTCAAGGACAGTGCCCATACCCTGAGTTCAAACCTACTCTTTTTAGTATGTGTCTGGACTGTCTGCATGTGGATGAGCATGCTTGTCCCACCTCTCTGCCTTCGGTCAAGCTGGGATTATAGGGGGGTGTGTGTGTGTGTGTGTGTGTGTGTGTGTGTGTGTGTGTGTGTGTGTGTGTGTGTGTGTGTGTGTGTGTGTGTGTTTCTCAGCAAGGCAAAATTTACGTTTGCACTGTGTATGTGCCATTGGTAAGCAAGCAGTATAGATGCAGTATCTTTGGTTATCCTCAGGATGTTATTGCTGAGTTTTTCTTAAAGTTCCTGGGTTAATTCTGAGATCTCTAAGTTCATTCCCCCCCCCTTTTTTTCTATTGGTCTTTTTTAGAAACCTTTCCTTGACTTGATTTATGTATCAAAGTGACATTTCAAGAAACTGGTTGGGGCTTTATGTATCGTGAGTGAACCTGGTACCCCATGAATTTTGCTCTAGTATTATTCTGGGGCAAAGAAAGCTTCAACAACAACAACAACAGCAACAAAAACTCTCCCAAGCACCCTATCTGATTTTCATTTTTCAGGATGGAACTCCACCCCAGAGGATTCCTCACATTTGTGTCTGGGGGTGGCTCAATTTAGGGTCTTTATCTTTTTTCTGTTGAATGTGTCTGTGCTGTTTTATACCTAGCCCCAGGGTCCTGGAAATTAGTGGCCTTGTTGTTTGTGGAAACAGAACCAGCAGTATCCTCTGTGGATTGAAAGAAGGAGGTGCTTGAGTGAATAGAACAGACTTGTGTTTTCAGATACTATTCTCTTGCCCCAGGGTCCTGAACCTCCAGGCGATTCCTTTTTTTTTTTTTTTTTTTTTGCCAGTCCTGAGGGCTGAACGCAGGACCTGGACACTTGTCCTTGGACTTTCCTCAAGGCTAGTGCTCTACCACTTGAGCCACAACACCACTTCTGGCTTTTCTGTGTATGTAGTGCCAAGGTATGTTCTAGGCAAGCCCTCTACCATAAGGCTGAACTCTTGGTCCCTGATTCTATTTTTCCCTCCACTTCTCTATCCCATCTATGTACTGAAATTTAGTTTTCTTCCGTCTTCTTTGTTTTTATTTTGTGTGTATATGTGTGGGAGAGAAGGGATACTGGAGCTTGAACGAAGAGCCTGTGCATGTCCCTTATCCTTTTCTGCTCAAGGCTAGTACTCTACTACTTGAGCCTCAGCTCCACTTCCAGCTTTTTTGATGGCTAATTGGTGATAAGACATATTTTCCTGCCTGGGCTGGCTTCAAATTTAGATACTTAGATGTCAGTCTCCAAAGTTGCTGTGATTATAAGTGTGAGCAACTGACACTCAACTGTATTCTATCTTCTTTGAGAAGGCTGACTTGTGTCTAATTGTTTTCTTTATCACACTTTTTGATCTTTTGAGAGTCTCTTTGGTAGTAGGGTTTGAACTCAGCTTCTCCTACTTGTTAGGCAATACTCCACTCTTCCATTTGAGTAATGCTCCAGCTATTTTTTTGCTTAGGTTAGCTTTTTTTTTTTTTTTGCCACTTGTAGGGAGTGAACTCAGGGCTTGACCCTTGTCCTTGGGCTTTCTCAAAGCTAGAACTCTACCTCTTGAGCCATAGCACCACTTCGAGCTTTTTTCTATGTATGTAGTACCAAGGAACTGAACCCCCGTCTTCGTGTATGCTAGGCAAGCACTCTTAGCACTAGGCCAAATTCCCAGCCCTGTTCGTTTTTGTTTTTAGATAGTTTCCCTTTTTTTTGGGGGGGGGGGGGGGAGGCCCAGACCATCCCTGAACTGTGGTCTTTCTATCCTGCTGGCTCCAAAGTAGCTAGGATTATATAACTGCTGCCATACCCTCACCTCTGAGTTTTTATCTATTTCTTTACCGTTATTTTAGTGAGATTTTACAAGGAATGTATCACAGATGAATATGTTTAATTTCTCTTATTTGTCATGAAGTCTGGCCCTCTACTTCTGATACTTAAAGTGTTATGTTCATGCCTCCAAATGTAATGCTTATGGAATTATCTAGTGATCACAAGCCTCATTTAAATTCTGGCAGTGGCCAAACCTCTCTCTCTCTCTCACGTTGGCATTTCACTGGCATTGTAACCGTGTTGTGATATGGGATCTTAGAGAAGTGATGAAGAACTCCCATTAACAGAAAACATTCTGATGGGGGTTGGGTTATCTATAACTAGATGAAAGGCTGTGTTTACCCTCATCTTCCTTCTGCCCCATGCACTCTTGCTTTTTGGCATGAAATCCTCACCTGATGCTGGTACCATATTCTCAAATCTCCCAGCCCCTAGAACTGAAAGCAAAACACATTTTAATTTTTTGTAAGTTACCTAGTTTGTAGTATTCTGTTACAGTAGCAGAAAATGGAATGGGTCTCACAAGGACCCATTCTCTTAGAACAATAGTATGTTATATACTGAGATCTTACCTTTTCATCCCATTTAAATGTTTCTGTCTTATGATCAAGGTTTTTTTTTCATATAGCCTCAAATAATAAATGTTGGTAAAGTAAAATATAATCTTTTCTTTAATATATTTTTGGTTACATTTAAAAATTGAATGTGATCGGGCCAGGAGTTTGGCCTAGTAGTAGAGTGCCTGCCTATATGCATGAAGACCTGGGTTTGATTCCTCAGTACCACATACATAGAAAAAAGCTGGAAATGGTGCTATGGCTCAAGTAGTAGAGCTCTTTCCTTGAGCCTAAGGGCAGCTCTTAGGCCCTGAGTTCAAGCCCTAGAACTGACAAAAAACAAACTGAAAAAACGGAATGTGATCTCAATAAAAGTGATTCAGAAATAGCAGTGTCAATTGTATAATTTAAGGGTATATTTCCAAGAAAGTATTGTTTCTATTACTTCCTGTAAATTAGTGTAAATTCAAATGATAGTATTTTGTGCTTCCCCCTGAAGCCAAATAACAGTAAAATCAAGAGAAGCAGGAGAGAATAAAGTTAATAAGAGACCATCATTCTCTTTATTTCATAAATGAAAATATAGTTTCTGTTCTGTATGATCCATTATTGTACAAAAACATGAGCTCTCTAAGGGGTTCAGGGATGAGATGAGGAAAACTGGATGAGCACCTGAATGAAACTCAGAGATGTGGCAAAGCAAGTAGTGTGATTAACTTTTTGCTGTGATTTACATTTTCAGGCTACTTTGCAACTAACTGCTTTGTGTCTTTAACCTTTGTAAGTCTTATTTTCCAGCTCCTAAATTATCCTCAGTCTTCTGTTTCTTTTTACTTCCAGCCATTTTATTGGCCGAACTACTGCAGTATAGTTCATGAGACTCTTATTTTCAATAAACTACCAAAAAGCTAGAGTTAGAGCTATGGCTCAAGTTAGCAGAGTGAATTTTGCCCAAAATTTCTGCAAGATTGAGCAAAAGAAGCTCAAGGTGAGTGCCTAGCTCCTAAGTTCTGACCAGAATCAGAAAAAAATTATATGTATGTATGTATGTAGATATATATATATATATATATTTGGGGAAAAGCTTAGTTACTTTAGTTAATTTAACAATCACTTTTTTCTTCTTCTTTTGGTACTGGTTCTGGTGTTTGATGTGAGCTACCAGCGCTTAGCCAGCAGTCACAGTTTTTAATGCTCTCCCCCAGCCCCCTCCCCCTTTGTGGTACTTAACTTTCCATTTAGCATTATAAACAATACTGACATACAACTATTCAACTGATTAGTCTTTTCTAATGATTGGATTTTTCAAAAAAAAAGAAATGAGAAACGTGTGTTTTTTTCTTTCTGTTCCTCTGTTAATAGCTAAGTATATATTTGCAAGTTTAATTGCTTTCACAAAAAGTATAATGTGGAAAGAATTGTCAAATATGCCTAATGGCATCCCATTTGACTAGTAAGTACTTGGATCACTCAGAAACACTTTGGAAGCTTATATCTAATATGTAGATATATAGAAGCAGTCCACTAAAACAATTTAGTGGATAGAGAAAAATTACAAAAAGTGAAACAGTATTTGCTTTCAGCATTATTAAGGACACCTGTTCTCCCTCTCACCTCCCCTCCCCTCCTCCCTCCCTCTCTCCTTTCCTTCTCTCCCTCTCTCCCTCCCTCTCTTCCTTCCTCCCTTCCTCTCTCCCTTTTTGTGTGTTCTGGGGCTTGAACTCAGGGCTTGGGTGCTGTACCTGAGCTTTTTTGCTCAAGGCTAGTATTCTGCCAGTTGAGCCACAGCTCCACTTCCAGCTTTTTTGGTGGTTAATTGCAGGTAAGAGTCTAGTGGAATTTTCTGTCCAGTATGGGTTTAAGTCTTGATTTTCAGATCTTGGCCTCCTGATTAAGATTACAGGCATGAGCCACTGGTGCCTGGCTGTTTTCTCTATTTAGTTGCACATGGCTTTATCCTGGGGGAAAAATGGTTTCACAAATAAAGTAATACCTTATCTCTCTCTGTCTCTATTTCTTTCTCTCCTATGCTAGCGATTTAACCCAGAGTATCATGCAAGCCCTCTACCATTTAAGCTATGCCTTCAGAGTCTGCTTTTTGCTTGTTTGTTTTAACTTTGTTTTTGAAACAGGATTTCTCTCTGCTACCTTTAGAGTGGTTCCAAACCTGCCATTTTTCCTTCCTCCTTTTTCATCTACTGGGTATTATAGGCATATTGTAAGCATGCATCACTGTTCCTACCCATAGCAGCTAACTCTTGACAGTACAGACTTGTGTATCTGTCAGTGTAACACATGTAAGACCGGATTATGTGTTTCTAATAGTTTATCTCCTACAGAAAACCTTCTGGAGAGGAGAAACAATAGAGTGCCTTAAGGATCTTCGGATAGTCAAAGGAGCCTTTGATAGAGGTGTGCGTGCGTGCGTGCGTGCGTGTGTTTTCCATCAGCCCTGGGGTTTAATGCTACCTTAAGCTTACTAGGTAGTTATTTTTTACCATTTGTGGCATGTCATTTATTATTTATTATTATTATTTTGGTGTAGAATATTCTACTTATATTCTGGCTATTTACATAGGCAGCTAAATTATTTGAAAATGTTTTAACCCTGATAAAATGGATTCCTTCTTTTATTATATAGCTGGCTAGTACTTGCAGATATGTGCTGTGTAGTGACATTGTGGCCAAGGATGTGTACTATATATGTAGTGGTCGCAAGAGATTATAACAGAGGCAAAAAGTTTCCATTGCCCAGTGACATCTGTAATTTTGTAGTGCAGTCTGTTGCTCACATGCTCTGGTGATGCTGATGGAAACAAACATACTGCAGAGCCAGGGCTTAAAGTATAGCACATCAGCTATGGACAGAACATAATACTGTCTAGGGATTAACATTGACAACAAATGGCTGTTACCTATTTATATATTAATAAATACTGTACCTTTCTTTATCTCTCTTTCTCTCTCTTTCTCTGTCTCTCTTTCTCTCCTTCCTTCCTTCCTTCCTTCCTTCCTTCCTTCCTTCCTTCCTTCCTTCCTTCCTTTGTCAGTTGTGGTGCTTGAACTCTGTGCCTGGGTGCTGTCCCTGAGCTCTTCAGTCCAAGGCTACTTCCCTACCAGTTTGAGCCACAGCACCACTTCCAGTTTTCTGGTGATTAATTGGATATAAAAGTCTCACAGACTTTTGTGCCTGGGCTGGCTTTGAACCTCGATCCTCAGATCTCAGCCTTCTGGGTAGCTAGGATTACAGGAGTGAGCCACCAGTGCCTGGCCCTGCTATACCTTTGTGTGTGTGTGTCATCTAGCTCCAGGGTATGAACTCAGGGTCTAAGTGCTGTCCCTTAGCATCTTTTGCACAAGGCTAGTACACTACCACTTCAGCCATTTCTGGCTTTATTACTTTACTGCAGACAATAGTCTCAGCCCCAAACCATAGTCCTCAGGTCTTAAGCCTCCTAAGTAACTAAGAATATAGGCATGAACCACCAGCCCCAGGCTTTAATTGTTAACTCTAGAGTGTACACCTGTTTTCATAAAGCATATCCTCTTCCTCTGTTCACCTGACTGTGTTCTGATGGCAGCAGCCTCACACTTGCTTATTGTGTCTTGTGTCTCAGTTGAATGAGAGAGCTAGACAGACTAGACTTGTGCAGATGCGCTCTATAATATTTGCATAGTGCCTAAAAATGTACTTCTTAGAATGCATCCTGTGTAATGATACATGATTATATTTTAGTAGTTATAGTAGAGTGATTTAAAATACCAGTATCTCTACTAATTTAAGTTCATGCATTTTTATGAATAACCTTCTTTAATTGTTTAGTTTTATAGTTCTTTTGATAGTTTTCTAACACAGACCCCAAACACACAAGTATGTTAAGCTTAGCAAATCCTTTTGGGAGATTTCTGTGAAGTAAACTCCTCTCCACTCAGGATCTTTATTATAAAATTTTAACTGCCTTCTTGGACCATTTTATGAAAAGAACATTTACCTTGAATTGCTCGTAGTCGTAATTGGAATAGGTCCTTTATGGAGGAGAGATGAATAGAATGAAAACCTCAGCTGGGTGCTGCTGGTTCATGCCTATCACTCATACCTAGTTCAGTCTAGTTATGAGGAAGGTGAGGATCATGGTTCCTGGTAGAACAGGTTGTAAGACTCGAGGACACCCTCCATCCCCCTATGGAGAAGCCGGGATTGCTGACGTGTGTCCATGATGTAAAGCCTGAAATAAGTGGATTGTGGTCTAGGTGCAAACTTGGGCAGGAAACAAAGTCCTATTTAAAAAATAAGTAGCACAAAAAGAGCTGGAGATGGGACTCTGGTAGAGCACGTGCCTCAGCAAGTGCAAGAGCCTGCGTTCAGGAAAAAAGCCTTTCTGTTTGTTGGCTATAAAGTTAGCTAGGGGACCATCTTTTTGTTTCCTTCTTTTGCCTGATCTCATTCTTATCTTGTCTCTCCACCTTCTTGTCAAAGCTACTTGAGGTCTGCATTGTTAGAGAAATCCCAGAGAATAATGAAATTGCCCATGCAAAAGAATTTTGGCTCAGTATGCTGACGAAATGGATCAGGTGTCATGTCATCCTTGTCCTATAGAGTCAGAAAAGGACTACCGTCAGTACCATGACAGAATTTTCATAGACAAAAGAAGTCACTTCCCACACCGATGAAGGGACAGTGGAGTAATGGTGTGGGGTGAGGGTCTGGATTAGCTATTCTCCTTTGTCTCATTTGGGAAGATTAAAATGGTGGGAAGATGGGAAATACAGAGAACACAGTGTTTTAACTAGAATGGTTGGTAGAAGAAGAAAGTTGTTCCCTAATAAGAATGATATCCAAGTTCAGCGTGGGGACAGTGGAAATAGTTGTGCTCCTTTAAAAGAGGCCCTGCTCTCTCAATATTTGCATACCCAATGCTATGGACATGGTATTGGAAATATAAACACAACTACATAGAGATAAATTTATGACTGTATAGACATAATGTTTTATTACATAGATTAATATGTATCTATGACATATAAACCCTCAGCCAATTTTAATTATGTTCTAAAATCTAAGTGCCAGTGATTGTATATAGAGATTTCTTTTTTGAATACTTGTTTAACACGTCATTTAAAATATGATGTAAAAATCATAAATAAATTCTTTAATTAAAAAAGCTACACTAAAAAAAAGAAGTCCTGCTCTCACCTTTTATAATAGTAATATTGCTGACATGACAAGGACTAAAACCACTCCAGATGAAGAAAGCTCATTGGGAATGGGAAGAAAATGCTAGAATTTCTTTTTTCTTTTTTGTAGGTACTTGGGTTTGAACTCAGCATTTTTTTCTGGGCAGGCAGTTTACCACTACAGCTTACCTCCAGCCCAAATGTTAAAATTTCTAATGTTTATTTACACATGAAAATGATATTTAAGCCTTATTAATAATGACACTGGTTAGCATCTAAAACATGGTTTACAAGACAGTATTGTTAGCCTTTTTACTCTCCTTATAGGTAGTAACTTTAAGTGAAAATTTAAAAAATTGAGATTTAAATATACATTTTATCTTATGTTCTATATTTTTATTGTATATCATATAGTAGCATGTAAGTAATTTATAAATATGTGTATTTTAGGGATGAGAGTTCAAACAATTTTATGGCAGTGACATAACAAAACCTGTTCAGGGTAACACGTTTTTGAAGACTTGGAGAAAAGTGTACTGGAGAAGGCAGTTTGAAAGCACAACCAGGACACTGTCTTTTAAGTGATTGAAAAATCAGTGATGAGGGGCTGGTAGTGGTAAGCATACGGCAGGATTCGATTTCACTCCCAGTACTGATGAGGGGGGAATTGAAGAGAAGGAAGGAATTAATGCCTAGACCTTGAGAAGGATGACAACTTTGATAATGTAGAAAATTTTAAAAATATGTCCTCTTACTTTGAACTTGATCATCTATCATTGATCTTTACCTTAGTGGAGATAACAAAGGTTAATTTTCAATCCTACAGTAATGTCTTACTCACAGGAATACAAGAAAGCATCCAGACCATCTGTACGAAAGTTGTATGATTTTTTTTTTTTAGTTAAAGCTGTATCTTTGGAAAATAAATATTTAAATTTTAAGGTTTTGAATTGGAAGTAATATTACAAATGAAGTCAAAGGAAAAGTTTCATCATCAATATAGAAAGTTAGCTGATTCTGGAGAAGTAATAGTTTAACCTTTAGTTTTTTCTTTTTTCTTTTTCTTTTTTTTTTTTTTTTTGCCAGTCCTGGGCTTGAGCTAAGGGCCTGAGCACTGTCCTTGGACTTTCTCAAGGCTAGAGCTCTTCCACTTGAGCCTCAGCACCACTTCCGGCTTTTTCCTATGTATGTGGTACCGAGGTATCGAACCCGGGTCTTCATGCATGCTAGGCAAGCACTTTAACCACTAGGCCAAACTCCCAGCCCACCTTTAGTTTTTTCTTTATTGGGATTAATGAAAAAAAGACTGTCAGAGTTTTACCCATTGCTTTGTGTTAAGTGAAAAGGAGCATGTCATGTTGAGAAAGTCGCTTAATTTCTGATCATGTATGAACTAAATACTCCTTTTGGTTCTTCATTGTATTGGTTCATCTTGTATTTTTATGCTTAATCAATCTGCGTTATATTTTCTAATATAGCTGATAAGCTGTCTTTCATTTTCCCCTGTCTGCTTAGAAGTTGTTAGAGTAGAAGGTGCTTTATATATAGGTCCGATTACAGATATTTTTTGGGGGGGAGAAGAAAATTTATCTGTTTATTTGCAGACAAAATGCTTGTGTAAAGAAAGTCCAAAGGAGTGTATAAAAAGATAAGAATTAGCATGACAATTCAGCAGAATGCAATGTCAATACAGAAAACCATTCCCATTTCTATATAGAAAATTGGTACTTAGTTTAAACTACAATAGCATTCTTAACTCAATGAAAATAAAACAGGTATAACTCTAGAAAGGACATAAGATTTGTGCAATAAAATTTTACAACAACAACAAAATCAATATAACTTAAGTTTTTTGGAAAGATGGTGTATTAATGGTTTAGAACACCTTTCACAGTAAAAGTTTTAATCATCTTTATTGATCTCAACTACAGATATTTTTAACTTTTCAACTAACAGAACCAGAGTTAGTTTGTCATTAGATTCCATAGGGTATTGTACAAATACTAGTATTTTTCTGCCGAATTGATACTGGGTAGTTGGTAAATTAATTTTAGCAACAGTGTATATCCTGCCCTGGTTCTTAACCCCTGGTAGGCTTTAAAATATACTGTTACCTTTATTGTCACTGATACATGATCACATTCCCTTTTTTAGCCTTTCTATGGAAACTAGCAACATGAATGTGAAAAGTCACCTGTCCTTACTAGATCTCAGATACATTTTATTCAAGTGTCTTTTAAAGAATTCACATAAAAGTCTATTAGTACTGTATATCTTAGTCCACATTCAGATAGCCTCTCTTTTTTCCAAATTACTTTTTATGGTCTGGTACTTTGGATCAGGATCTAGTCAGCTACATGTGTAACAGTTGTAGTTTCAATGTGGTATCTCTTAAGGCCTTCCAGCCCACTTTCTGTTTCATACCCTGGATCTGTGCAGAAACCAGGCCATTTGTCTTGGAAACTATCTCATATTTCAAACAGGGCTCAGGACTTCTTTGTGGTGTTCCTGTACTAGTTCTTCAATTCCCATACATTTTGTAAACTAGTAATCAAATTTGAGATTTGATTTAAGTTCAGTTGTTTTTGCTTTTTAAGGAAGTGAGGTTTACTACAAAACTGACTGCCGTGTTCACTATCAGGGATGCTGAAGTGAAATACATTGGAGCTTGAGTTCTGATTCCTCTGCTTTAAAGTTTGCCCATCAACCTTTACCCTGATGCTTTTAGCATATGCTGGTAATTGTTATCTATTCCCTTTTTACAATATTCTTCTGGTTTTATTTGCTGGAATGATCCTATAAACCCCATTTTTCTAATGTAAATATTCAGTACTCAAACATGATTTTTACAAGAAGGCAAGGGAAGACTTTGATGCCCCCGCCTTCCCTTCTCCCCCCCCCAAGCACTACTTGTATTTTTGAGTAGTTTATTGTAGATAAGAATCTCATGGAGTTTCCTACCCTGGCTGACTTCAAACTATGATCCTCAGTTCCAGCTTCCTGAGTTGCTAAGATTATAATAGTCATGAGCCAGGAAAGCCCAGCTTTGATGCTTCTCTTTTGTATTTGTTTGCAGATCTAATAGAAACAAGTGAGGACATCTTTCTTTAATTTTAAAGTCATTTCAGGGGGCTAGGACTTTGGCCTAGTGGTAGAGTGCTTGCCTAGCATGCATGAAGACCCAGTTAAATTCCTCTGTACCACATACATAGAAAAAGCTAGAAGTGGTGCTGTGGCTCAAGTGGTAGAGCTTTATCTTTGAGAAAGCTCAAGAATAGTGCTCAGGCCCTGAGTTCAAGCCAGGACTGCCAAAAAAAAGGCCATTTTAGTTCCTGGATCTGTTGTAGTACTTCTTTTTTTTTTAATTAAAGAATTTATTAACATTGATTTTTACATCATATTTCAAATGATATGTTTAACAAACGAGTATTCAAGAATGGAATCTCTATGTACAATCACCGATTCTTAGTTTTTAGAACGTAATCAAAATCTGCAGGGCCTTGTACTTTTCTGATATAAAGAAAGATCTTGTTTCAAAAGTTACTAAAAAAAACCCCACACAAAACATTGAAATAGTACATAAGCAATATTGTAACAACAACAGGAATTTAAAAAGAAAAAAATTATCCTAATTCTTTTCTCTGTGCACTTCTACTACCAACTTGATAAACCTTTTCAATTGATTTGTTTTTGGTATTAGAACTTTTTTTAAAGTCTGAGACTGGGACTTCAACCTGACACCTGTTGCTTTTGTTCATTGGTTCATGCTCTACCAATGGGTCTTGCCTTTAATTCCTACAATTTCTTTTTTTTTTTTGATTAAAAAAATAAAGAGTACAGGACTGGGAATATGGCTTAGTGATAGAGTGCTTGTCTAGCATGCGTGAAACCCTGGATTCGATTCCTCAGAATCACATAAATGGGGGGAAAAAAGCCAGAAGTAGTAGTGCTGTGGCTCAAGTAGCAGGACGCTAGCTTAGCACAAAAACAGAGCTTGGGAATAGTTCCCAGGCTCTGAGTTCAAGCCTCAGGACTGGCCAAAAAAAAAAAAAAATAGTATATCCACAGGAATTTTCCCTTCCTCTCTCCCCCCTCCCTCTTTTCCCCCTCATTCTTTTTTGTCAGTTGTAGGGCTTGAATTCTGGGCCTGAGCGCTGACCCTGAGTTCTTTAGCTCAAGGCTAACGCACTACTACTTGAGTAACAGTACCATTTCTGGTTTAGGACTTTGTGCCTGGGCTGGCTTTGAACTGTGATCCTCAGATCTCAGCCTCCTGAGTAGCTAGAATTACAGGCGTGAGTCACCTGGCTCACCAGGCCCTCTTCCCTTCTAACCATTTTACTAGTTTTTAATTTGTTCTCCCTAGCTTTTTGTTTATAGTTCAAGCAAATTGTATATGGACTTACATTATCATCCATCCTTAAATATTTTTCAATTCTCAGCTTTCCCTACCACAAGAACAAAGTACAAGGCCTGTATCTTGCTAGACAAGTGTTCAATGTTGATTCACAGACCTGTCCTTTTAACTTAATATGTATGTGATCTCTACCTACAGGAGTAATATGAGAATTGCCCTTGTTTCATTCATTGTCTCATAATACCCCAAAGTCTTCATTGACCTTAGGCAAATCCTTAGCTGACTCTTGGAGCCCATATCTGTTAATGGGAAGGGAAACAGAAGGTATTTACTAATAAATTATGTGTTATTTACTCTGTAAGGTCAGACTATAATCCATCTCCATTTTTTAAAATGAAGAAAGTGAAGCTGAGTAAAATTTAACACTACTAGTCACTTTCCCATTAAAAGATAGATCCATGTTCAGGATTTGGCTCTGATGCTACAGCCTTTCATTTCAGGATCAGATAATTGATGACTGACATTTCAGTGGATTCTGCATTTCTTTGTTTTTGCTCACTTGTTTTTGTCCCAGTGCATTTAAGAACCCGAAAGTGTGTGCCTGTGTATATTTATGTGTCTGTACGAGTTACTGGGGTTTGAACTTAAAAAGCTTTTGACTTGCTAGGTGAATTCTTGTACAGTTCATGTCATACTCCCAGCCCTCTTTAGTTTTTCAGATAGGATTTCACTTTGTCTAGGGTCAGTCTCAGATTGTGGTCTTCCTACTGTGCAGTTACATTACAAGTACACACCATTTGTTGAGATGGAGGTTTCTAGTGAGACTTTTTGTCAGGGCTGGGCTTGCACTGCAATCCATAGAATCTTCAAGTAGCTGGAATTACAAATGTAAGCCTCTGATGAACCTTAACTCTTGGAACTCCCTCCCCCCCCTCTCTTTCTTTTTTGCCAGTCCTGGGGCTTGAACTCAGGGCCTGGGCATTGTCCTTGAGCTTTCTCAAGGCTAGAGCTCTACCACTTGAGCCACAGCACCACTTCCAGCTTTTTCTGTACTTGTGGTATTGAGGAATTGAACCCAGGGCTTTGTGCATGCTAGGCAAGCACTCTTCCAATAGTCAAACTCCTGGCTCAACTCTTGCATTTCTTAGCAAGAATTATTATGAGTTACATTGTAAAATGTACAATGTATAAAATAGTAAACAGCATAATAATAATAATAAAAAGAAGATGAAGAAGAACAACTTAAAAAACCCATATGTAGTCTTATGTTTTAACTAATCTCTATAACTTTGTAGATTTGTGGGAGGGGGGGCAGAGGAGCTGCTTTTTAACACTCAGCCTTGCTGTGTAGACTCTCTTAGCCTTGAACTCTGCACTCTGCTTCTGCAATGTTGGATTTATAACTGTATACCACCAGCTGGGTGCCAGTGGCTCACCCCTATAAACCCAGCTACCCAGAGGCTGAAATCTGGGGATGATGGTTTTAAAGCTGGCTCAGGAAGGAAAATCTGTGAGACTGTTATCTCCAGTAAACTACCTAGAAAAAGCTACAAGTAATACAAAAGAAGCTCAGAGACAGAGCCCAGACCCTGAATTCAGGTCCCAAGACTGGCAAAAACAAAGTTATACTCCACTATACCAGGCCACTATGTAGTTTAAGTTGTTTTCATCAAGTCTAAACTTCATTCCATACACTTTTTTCTTCATTTTTGACCTGCAACTGATGACTAGAGCATCCAGTCAATGTGAAGACGGCCCATTTGCAGAATAATTATTCTTGTGCTTTCATAGACATTTTAGCAAATTCCCTGTCCCTTTTTTTTTTTAAACTGTCATCTTAACTAAAAATAGCCAAGTTCTTTCTCTTGAAATGTTTTCCACGGAAATGAAACATAACTACATAATTCCTTTTTTTTTTCCCCCCCTCCTTCTAGTTTGGGAATACCTGCTACTGCAATTCTGTTCTTCAAGCACTTTATTTTTGTCGTCCATTTCGGGAAAAAGTTCTAGCATACAAGAGTCAGCCTAGGAAGAAGGAGAACCTTCTTACGTGCTTAGCAGATCTCTTCCACAGCATAGCCACTCAGAAGAAAAAGGTCGGAGTAATACCTCCTAAGAAGTTCATCACAAGATTACGCAAAGAAAATGGTAATTCTCTCCTTGCACATGCACTGCTTCTGTGGTAGGAGCACACTCTCTGCTGACAGCTGGGGAACCATTAAGGAACAGGGGATGACCTCCTGTAGTCAAGGGAGTACTAATCAGTAGGATGGGGAGATAGTCTCACACTCATCAGTATGAGTGGTCCTTGAAGTGTGTCATTCAAGGTTATCAGGCCTGTATGCCAGGAAATTAAAAAAAAATGGCAACTTCTCTTTTTTTGTTTTTTGCCTGCTTAGCTTTTCTATCAGAAATGGAAGTTTTTTTTTAATTAAAGGATTATGGTTTATTATTTGTATAATGGTTTCATGTAGTCACTCATTTGATCCTTGCAGTAATTGTAGATATAGTGTATATTATTTCTCCCATTTTTGCTATGAAAATAACAACCCAAACTCCAAAACACAGAAACTAAAATAACTTGTTATAAATAACATTCCATGAAAAGAACAGAGATAGACTAGGAACTGGACCCAGTTTATATGTTTAATCTCCTCCCCCCTCCCCTTCCTAAGGAGGTAGAAAATACTGGGGTTTTAACTCAGTTTCTTCTGCTTGCCAGAAGTCACATCCTAACCCCCTTTTTCCCATTAGTTATTTTTCAGGCGGTTTATCAAGCTTTTGCCTGTGGTCAGCCTCAGATAATCCTCTCACCTAAAACTTAATGCAGCAGGGATGATGTGATGTGAAAGAATTCTACTAAGTTTTTTTGCTCTGGCTGGTCTTAAACTTCATTCCTCCTGAGTAGCTGGGATTACAACTTTGAGCTACTTTTTCTTCTGTAGTACTTTATTCCCCCCCCCTTTTTTTTTTTGGTCCTGGAGTTTGAACTCAAAGCCTGCATGCTATCCTTGATCCTCTCTGTGCTCACTGTTAGTATTCTACCAATTGAACCACAGCTCTACTTCTAGCTTTTTCTGAGTAGTTTATTGGAGATAATAGGGACTGGGAGTTTGGCCTAGTAGTAGAGTGCTTGCTAGCATGCACAAAGACGCGGGTTTGATTCTTCCATACCACATACATAGAAAAGGCCAGAAATAGTGCTGAGGCTCAAGTGGTAAAGCTCTAGCCTTGAGAAAGCCCAAGGACAGTGCTCAGGCCCTGAGGTCAAACCCCAGGACTGGGAGGAAAAAAAAATCCTATGAAGTTTCCTTCCCCAGGCTGGCTTGGAACCACAATCTTTAGATCTCAGCCTGCTGAGTAGTTAGGAAGGATTTCAGGTTTGAGCCAATTTGCCTGGCTTGAAGTACCTTCAGTTTAATTTTTACAGCAGGCCTGTAAGTTAGACATTGTCCTGTTTTCCATGAGACAGTTGAAGCTTAGAGTCGTGAAATAATTTGTCCAAGGTCATAGAGAGGTAGAAAGTAACAGAGCTGGTGTTTGGCCTTCTTTTTGATAACCTTCTTTAAGCCTTCTGTCTTATGGTATGCTGTCCCCAAAATGCAAATGGAATTTAGGTAGCATATAAAATAGTGTATTTTATTTGATGCAGAAGAATTATTTGATGTAAAGTCAGTCACTATAGAAATAAAATTATATTGTATTTTTTTCAGTTTGAATTCTTAGCTGCCAAATAGAAAAGTGCCCACAGAGGTATAATTTGAGAAGTCTTTAAATTAAATACACTAATGTGTTACCACTGCTGTTAAGATAGTTAAATTCCCATCATATGAGGTAAGCTTGAAAAATAGCATGCCAGGACTATAGGTTATTCTTGAATCCGTTACACATGTTAAAGACAAGATTATTTTCCCCACCATGAATGTAGAATAGTTAATTGCTTCTTACAGAAGTACATTTTCTCCTTCAATGAAAGGTAAACATGTTTGCATTCTCAACATAAAGCTCTATGTAATATCTTCTAAGAAAGCCAACTTTTAGAATTTGGACTAAGCTACTCAAGATGTACAGTCTTTCATGGTCCTTATATCTGGCTGCACTGATAGAAACTTTTACAAGATTTATCTTAAAAAAAAGATTATGTTGGTGAAAACTGTATGTGCATGGTACCATCTTATCTTGATGACTTTGTATCTTAGAGATGTTTGCCCTCAGAAGTACGTAACTTATACAGCACATTTTTCCATTTTATTTAATAGGACCTTTTATATATTTGATAGGCTTTCACTTTTTAATTGATTGCCTGTGCATTTTAAATGTATAGCACTTTTAAAAAAGCATTTAAAGATAGATTGATTCATACTGAATAAATTCAAATTATTCTGGGTCCTTTTGTTTCTTTGGTTTCATTTGCAGTGCTGGAGATTTGTACATGCCAAGTAGAAATTTCTACTTCTGGCTTTCTTCTAATTGAAGATCAGTGTCTCTTGGACTTCACTGCCCAAGCTTAAATCTGAGCCCTCTGACTCCCTAGTATTACAGGAGTGAACCACCAGTGCCCATCGGTGTTTTCAAATTCTTAGAATACCTGACCATTGCATAAGGGGTGTGTTGCAGTGTTCCCACATACAATGAAACAACATGTTTGTTATCTTCAGTGATACAGTATGGATATCAGGCAGTTGTTTGCATTGATTAATGGTTATATGTTTTCTGTTGTATATCAGACATTGTCTAGGCACTGGGGATATAGAAATAAGTCTTCAAAGACCTGACTCTCTTTTGGGGAAGACAATCAACAGCTCTGTGATAGTGTGTGCCATTGCTAGGAAGAAAAAGAAAGCAGTGATGAGAGAAAAAGGAGTGTCCAGTGTAGATGTAGGTGGTTGGAGCAGCTTGCTGATGAGAGGACTGTAGAGAGTGGAAGAAAGGAAGCAAGCCTCTTGAAGATCTAAGGTAAACATGTTAGAAGCACAAAAAGTGCAGTTGTAGTAATTGAAGGATGGCCAGGAAGTTAACTTTGAGATAACTTTGAGAGTTCAGTGATGATAAGGCTAGAGAAAGACAGAGACTTGGAGCTCTGGCTTTATTTTGAAAGCCAGGGGAAGCTGTCAGAGGGTTCTGAGCAGATGAGTCCTGACCTACATTTATGGGAGAGCCATCCCTCTACTTGGATATGGGTGGGCGTGAGCATGGGTGGCATGATAATCAGAGGCTGCTGCAGTAACCCAGGCATGAATTCGGTTGTTTTATTCAGAGCTACTTCCTCTAGAAGTTATTACTCATTATTATTTTGGAAGAAATAAAAAAAGTTGTGTCAACTGGACAACTTAAGGCTCACTGAATCTTGGTGATGTATGCAGTTCAGATTAGTTTGGGTGGCCACATGTACTTTCTTTGTATCGTCTTAGTTCTTTCAACTTTTATTCTTGGTTTGTTTCATTCATTCATTCATTCAAAAATTCCAGGCATTTTTAATATATGTTCAGTATTATTGAAAGTGCTGGGGATACAGCATAGAGTAGGGATACAGCAGTGGATGGTCTAAGAAGAGTCCTAGTTCTTAAGGAACCTGCATGTGTAGAGCAGGATTTCAGGTGATACGGAGAGATGCAATATCAAACGTGTGTGTTTGATTTTAATTGTACATGTAAATATAAATTAAATATATATTAGTTTAGGTCTTAGTCTTTCTCAAGCAACTAAATAGTTGTTGTTTACAAACAGCACTATTTAACTTGAGGAAATAATTATTTGTATTCATTCTAGCCAGTTCTATTTTCCCCAAAAAGAAATATTTTTATATTATAAAAGCTATAGTTATTTTTGAATTATGACAAAAATAACCTTTTTCAAGCCGGGACTTAATTTTTATTCTTTTGAATTAATATTACAGCTGAATTAGGACTATAATAGTTATTATCAAGCACTCATATAATAACAAAATTATCTATCTCTTCCACTAGACTTTCAGTTCCTTGTTGGAGGGAACCCACTTATATTTGTTTACCATTGTATTCTGAGCACACAATCCAGTTCCTGACACATAGTAGGTGCTTGCTAAGTGTTTATTGAATGGGTGAATGAATGGATGCATTTGTTTAACTCAGCAGAAGCATTTCAAAATCCATCTTCTTCACTGTGCCATTTAGCAAATTAGAAACTCCACAGTAAGAGACCCAATGTTAATGATTAAATGTAATACAGTTCACAGAGATTGTTCTGAGGTCATCTCATTGATGTTATTTTAATATTTATGTGGCCTCATTGATATTTTTAAAGCTATCGTTGCCTGATTTCAGTTACTTAAAGTGTCCAGCATATGAGTGCAATATATTTACTGATAGTGGATTGCAAATTACTGAAGTACTTCAACAGAAGTTTAAAGAAGACATATTCTGTTTTACTTTACATTACATTTACAGAGATTCAAATCAGTTGAGAGATTTCTGTGAATCTGAGGCCATTGTTCTTTGATAAAAGATCATTTTTTAAAATGTAGATCTCAAAAAATTGTATTTTTTGCTTTACAAAAGCACTTTAAAAATGCATATATGCCAAAATAATTTTGACAGAAAAAAAAAGGAAACTATTTTAGATTTTGGCAGTGAGCCAATGCAACACTGTCTGCTATAGTGAATTAATCATCTCCAACTCTGACTAAGAGGTCTACAGCTATTCTTACAAAATCTTTTTGGAGTCCTCATTCTTTTAGACTTTTCCAATTCATTTTCTACTTTGCCTCCCCCCCGCCCCACTCCTTCTACCTTTTCCATGATCCCAACTTTAGTATGGCTCTGACCTCAGATGAAGTGGACCATCAACAGTATTACAGAGTTGCAGGCTATCCCTACAGTGTTGTGGAGAGCTTCAGTGACTTCTGCTGTAAGCAGGAAATGGGTAGTGGAGGACAGTACGTGGGAATCTGCTGTCTCTCGTGCACGCAAATCAGAGCATGTGTACAGTATACTGGGTTAAAGATAATGAGATGTTAAATCCATATTAGCTAATGTAGTAACTCTTCTAACTCACGGTTTTTAGTATTCTTAAACATAACAATGGAAGTTTAGGCTAATAGAATCCCTTGGGCTAAACTGAGAGAAGGAAAATGATGTGTGACTCTAGTTGCATTATTATTGTATTGATTTGAAATACAAATATAATAGGAAAATATGAAGATGCGCAACAGGCCATTCTGGGGAGCAGGGAAAGCAGGCTTTGTATATGGAAAGGTTTTGTTCTATCATTACATGTATGAATAATGTGTGCATACAAGATTGAAAGTGTAGCTCAAGTAGTAGGGCACCAGCCAGGCAAATGTAGGACCTGAGTTCAGACCCCAGTACTAACCAGTAAATGAATGAAAGAAAAAGCCACACCTGTCCTAAAGAAAAACTTTAAAAATGCACATTTTTCATATAGCAAAATCTCTATATAAACCAGAAGTTTCTCTGGATGCTAAATGCCCTTCCAGCCCTTTGGTCTCCTAAGAAATACCTTGATCTACTAAGCTTTTCTCGGCATCTTAATAAATAAATCTTAATAGAAAGCTGTCGTTACATTTTGTGAAGCCTTTTGTTTTTTTAAGTCGGACCTATTATCCATATGTGTTTAGCATCTTTGCCTCACTTAGTATCTTAAGAATTTTGCCTTATTAGTTTATGTGGAGCTATTGCTATTGAGTATTCCGCAATACAATTATAACTTTAGCCATTCTTTTGATAAACTTTCTTTTTTAGACATTTGCGGTTACGAATGAACAGCCATAACCAAATTTGTTCCAATGTATGACACAGATAGTATACCTGGTGGCATTGCTGTCTTTAGAAAACTAGGTTATGTTGTCTTCAAAGTTATTACCAATTGCTGTTCCAACACACGCTATGCCATTCACACTTTCAGCTTGTTGTGGTTGAGAATGCTCATTTCTCCAGTCAAGCCAGAACTGGGCACTAAGTCTTTTTTTTTTTTTTTTTTTTTTGCCAGTCCTGGGCTTGAGCTCAGGGCCTGAGCACTGTTCTTGGGCTTTCCTCAAGGCAAGCACTCTGCCACTTGAGCCATAGCGCCACTTCCAGCCTTTTTCTATGTATGTGGTACTGAGGAATCGAACCTGGGTCTTCGTGCATGCTAGGCAGGCACTCTACCACTAGGCCAAACTCCCGGCCCGCTAAGTCATTTTTTTATTCTGTCAAAGTGATGAGAAGAGTGATGAGTGGGTTTTTTTTTTATTAAAGAATTTATTAACGTTGATTTTTACATCATATTTTAAATGACAAGTTTAACAAACAGATGAGTGGGTTTTTAAAAATTTGTTTACATTGTCCTAATACTTGTTTCTCATTTGTTTGTGATGAATTACTTGTCCGTTTCTTTTGCTAGTTTTTTGATGTTTCCTTTTTCTGATTTTGTAAAAGATTGTGTGTGTGTGTGTGTGTGTGTGTGTGTGTGTGCGTGTGTTCTGTTTGCTTTGTTTGCTTTTGTGTTGGTACTGGGACTTGAAGAGAAGGCCTTTGACTCTCATTTCAACTTTTTTTGCTCAAGACTAGCATTTCTACCACTTGAGCCCACCCTCCCAATTCCTTGGCTTTTTTCCTTTCTTTTTTAATTTAAATATTCTGGGTATTGGGTCTTTTTACATTCAGGATGGTCAAAACCTTTTCTAGTATAGGGTTGAACTTTCTTAATATTTCTTAGTGATTTGAAAGTATAAATTTTTCATTTCAAGTTTGAAGCTCCACTTTGTTTTGGGAGATGTTTTCTTTTGATTTACTTTCCAGGTTTTGCTGCTACTGTTTTTCTTTTTATGTCTTAAAGTGATTTGTTGCACACAACCTAATTTAGTCACCTGTACCTCTTCTAACATGTAATTTCTAATTTTTTTTCTTAGAAATACTGGAATCTAAATTTTCTTCTAAATCTTCATGCATTTATCTTTAGAGGAAAAAATGAGCCCTTCCTGAACTTATTAAATGTGTACTGATAAGTTGGGCACTGGTGACTCATGCCTGTAATACCTACTCAGGAGTAGTGCCTTTAATAGCTACTCAGGAGGCTGAGATCGAAGATGGAGGTTCAAAACAAGTTCAGGGAGGACTTCCAAGAAGCTGGCAGTGGAGCCGTGGCTCAAGTGGTAGAGTGTGCCAGCCTTGAGCACAAAAGCTAATAAGTAAGAGTCAGTGCTCAGGTTCTGAGTTCAAGTCCCCGGACCAGGGCACGAAAACATACACAAAAAAGTGCAATTGATGAACTTAAAACTAACATTTCTTAAGTTGGTGGTTTTTCTCCTTGCAGTTCCTTGAATAATGCATAGGTTTTTGTGGTTGGTTAATAATGCTGTTTTCTTGTTTGGTTAGTAGATTTAACTTTAGGCAAGTGGAGGCAGCTGCCTAGTTTGATTCCTGACCTCTGCCTTTCTTGGCAGATATTGTTACTCTTCCCTAATTCCATTTCCTATTGTAAAATAAGGTTAATCACAATGTCACACAGTTAAAAGGAAAATGAGATGTGGCCTCTGAAGTTTTTACATTTTGGTGATTATGTGTGTTGTACCAAAGCCAGTGCTTGATATTAACACAGCCAGTGTTTCCTTTATAGCTACTTATTTGTGTAATTGCAGGGAACATTCATGACATTTTAAAATCTCACAGATGGAATGGACATGAGAGATTATATAGCTTACTTGGATAATTCTTGACCACACTAGTTCCAGACCTGACTCCTCACCTATTAAATCAACTCTGGAATGCATACATAGCCCAGTAATTTGTGATTAATAAACTGCTTCTTAACTAGTTGGTGTAAGAAGTTGGGCAAATGGCTATGCAGCTTCTGCTTGGAAATTTGTTGAAATGTGTGTGTAACAATAAATTTAATAAAATAATAAAAGTAGTTTTTGTCTTTCCATTGTCATACAAATGTGTGAGGACAGGTATTTATCCTTGTATATCAGTTAGTATTTTTAAAGCCTTTAATTCATCTATTCCAATTAAGTCATATATTTGAGTTGTGAAAGTCACCCATTTCTTATATATCATAGATAGTATCAGTTACTTTAAGTTCTAAATGCAAAAATACTAGTTGTTTTCAAATTTGTGCTTTGGAATCATTCTCTAATACTTCATTTGTATTTTTAGAACTTTTTGACAACTACATGCAACAAGATGCCCATGAATTCTTAAATTACCTACTAAATACAATTGCTGATATCTTACAAGAAGAGAGAAAGCAAGAAAAACAAAATGGTCGCTTACCTAATGGTAATATTGACAATGAAAATAACAACAGCACACCAGACCCAACGTGGGTTCATGAGATTTTTCAGGGAACATTAACTAATGAAACCAGATGTCTTACTTGTGAAACTGTAAGTATACTGTAAAATTATATGTAGAAAAAAATAATTCTGTTAAAAGTTGTTCTTTGAAGATGAGGGTATAGAATATCATTGAAAATTTAAATCATATTATAAAAATGTTAGACGTACTTTTCAGTTGAAAGAGGAATGCATTTGTATTTTTATATGTGCCGTTTTTGACAGTGTGTCAAAAGATAGAGGGAAACTTGACTGAATTGAAACTCTGTTTTTGTTTCAATTAGAAAGACAAAGAACTATGTTGTGAAAACAGTGTGGTTGATGTAAGTGTGTAGAAGCTTACAGGTCAGGTAGGAATAGTCACACACATCTTTATGGGCAAGGACATCTGAAGGACAACATTGAGAAAAGTGTTAGGTGATTTTCTCATTCCAAAAAAGAAACCGGATAGTCTCGTTCAGTCACTCTCCATGACCTCATGAAGTAGTCAAGAGTTGTGGTAAATACAGTGTGTGTGTGTGTGTGTGTGTGTCTGTGTCTGTGTCTGTGTCTGTGTCTCTGTCTGTCTCTCTGTCTCTCTGTCCCTCTATCCCTCTGTCCCTCTGTCTGTTGCTAGCCTATATACACAGTGAACTTTTCCTGTAGAAGGAATACACTAGCAACAATAGCACACAATATGGTGTATACATAAAATGGTGACATTGTTTATTAAGCAATAGGTGATGTTTATCATGGTGCTGTACTTTATATGACTGACAGTGCAGTAGATTTATTGAGACATCACTGGCACATACATGAGTGCTGCATAGTCTAAAAAATTCAGATCATCTCACATCTAATTAATGATCACTGTCTCTAGTATAATCTTAACTAGTGAAGGAAATTTATTACTGAAGGAAACAGTGAGGTCAAATGAAAGCAGGATACCTGAGTGCTTCAGTACCTTGTATATATCCTGTGGTGATGTTTTGGTTAGGGTAAGGGTGTCTTTGGTCTGAGCTTCTCCATTGGCCCAACCATCAGTTACTGTCTCTGCTGGACATTGATGTCAGGTATTGGGCTGAACCTCTCTTTGTTCTTTTGAACCATTTGCCAGTTCTGGGGCTTGAATTCAGAGTCTGAACACTGTCCTTGGGCTTTCTCAGAGCTAGCACTCTACCATGTGAGCCACAGCACCACTTCTGGCTTTTTTCTGTGTATGTCATACTGAAGAGAAATTGAACCTGGGTCTTTGTGCATGCTAGGCAAGCACTTTACCACTACGCCAAACTCCCGGCCCCTTTCTTAAGTATTTCTAAGTATTGCTCTTAGTACTTCTCACATATGAATATGTATCATTTTTTTTGGTATTACACAAATATTTAAGAGCTAACTGTACCAGGTGCAGGATGAGCAGAGGGTGATAAAAGATGATTAAGACCTAAGTCTGACCTCAAGATTCAGACCAGGCAGTAAAGACTGGCCAACAAATAGGCCTAGAACAGTAATGTCACACAAGTCAAACGGGAGTGAGAGGTGCTTGGAAGGTGTGGGGTGGGCTTCCTAGAGAAGCTAGAGCTTGTATTTGAGTAATGTAGTTGTTATCACCTCACTGCAGTCCACCCTTCTACTGATCTTCTCTATTCTCTGAGGGTTCCTTCCAGAGTTCCTTTTCAGTCTCATTCTTTTGCTTTCTTTTTCCATTCTTCAGTTGCTATGTTCACTGAGGTCTCATTGTGTTGCATTATTATTCATTGGGAGGATTGTGTTCCATTTTTATTGTACTGATGAGTACATGTACTTGAGTCTAAGTCCACATCCAGTTTGGGTGTCTTAATGAGTTTCAGACTTGTCTTCTGATACAAACTGGGTATGATGTGACAGGAACATGTATTGGCCAATAGCAACCAGACATGCTCGAAGCCACTTTATGGTATATTGGTCCTAGGTTTTGAACTCAGGGCCGGAGTGCTATCCCTAAGTTTCTTCTGCTTGAGCCAGACCTCCATTTCTATCACAACTACTTTTTTTTTCCAGCTCTGGGGCTTGAACTCCCAACCCCTTTTTTCTTTTCTTTCCTTTTTCTTTTTCTTTTTTTAAATCAGACATGACTCGTGTCCTGGGTACTGTCCCTCAGTCCTTTAGCTCAAGGCTGTTACTCTACCACTTTGATCTACAGCACCACTTCCACTTTTCTGGTGGTTAATTGGAGGTAAGAGTATTCCTGGGCAGGCTTTGAACTATGATCACCTAATATTAGTTGCCTGAGTAGCCATGATTATAGGGGTGAGCCACCAGCCCCTGATATTTATTTATTTATTTACTTATTTATTTGGAGACAAGATCAGTCTATATAGATCTGCCTCAACCTTGGGATTTATAGGTATGAGTCATCATGCTTGGCTCAACAGGCTACAATACATTATATTTTCTTAGCTGTTTTTTGAATCCCCCCCCCCATCTTTTTCACTGAAATTTTTGAGACCCAGATTGTATTGCCTTAGAATGTGAGGGTTTTGGTTCTAAGTTAAAACTAAGTTAATGTGGAAATGAAGTTGTCACACACACGAAACCCCTTCATCTGTCTGTATGGTATTCACCCTTGTCTAGATGTGTGCAACATTCTAATCTGCCATTGCTTTGTGGTGCTGAGCTTACAAGTGATGCAATATTGAAACAGAAAAGCATTTGTGAACTGTGTAGTCAGTGTGATAGGAGGTTCAGGGGAACAAGTCAGGCATGCCAGTCTTCTGTTGCAGCCTCCCCTGGGAATAGACCGCTGAACAGCTAGGGAGATATCTGCCTCAAGTTCTATCCTACTGCAGTTCAAATAAGCAGTAATAACTACTTTTTTGAAAAATATAAGATTTACTTGTAAATCAAAACTTTATATTTGATGCTTTGGGACAGGTATAGGTAGGCTATAAATAAGATATTAATTTTGGGGACTAGGAATGTGTCCTAATGGTAGAGTGCTTGCCGAGCATGCATGAAGCCCTGATTCCTCAGTACCACATACACAGAAAAGTCGGAAGTGGCACTGTGGCACAAGTAATAGAGTGTTATCCTTCACAAAAAAGCTTAGGGACAGTGGCCAGGCCCTAACTTCAAGCCCCAGAACTGGCATGGAAAAAAAATAGATATTAATTTGGCATTTGGTGCTAAATTATTGGGGTTTTTTTTAGCACCCATTAGCTGGCCAGGGGGGAGATTTTATTGTGGTATTTTCATATTATGTTTACAATTATTCCACCCTATCCTTCCTCTTACCTCATCCTTCTTCCCCACTTCCTAATACAATTTCAGGAGGTTTCATTGCTTTTTTTTTTTTTTTTTTTGGCAACAATTCATTTTGGTAGTATCCATCCTCTTTCACCCTCATTAGCTCAGCTGCCTCTTGCTGGTACCCATGGAACTATTTTCCTAAATTGTAAAACAGGTCCTTTGTCAAGCCTTCTCATTCGCTGTAGGTGGTGTATAAGTTCTTGCTTCATACTCTCTTTGCCAGTGATAGTCAGGTGTTTACATTGGTGTCTTACATCTGTACTATGGACACCTACTTAGTGTCCTTTTGATAATCAAATCAAGTGATCTTGAAGAATAGTTACTTGTATATTACTGATAGAAGGCATTTAATTCTACCATTTGCAAACCATGGTTCCTAATGTTTACAGAAATTAAAGATAATTCTCTTATTTTTACAGATAAGCAGCAAAGATGAAGATTTTTTAGATCTTTCTGTTGATGTGGAACAAAACACATCAATTACGCACTGTTTAAGGTATGCAAAAATATCTGCCTTGAAATTTAATTACTTTTGATTTCGAATATTTGAAATGAATTCATGATTTTTCTGGTAATATAAAATAAATGTGTTTTGAATTTTGCACAGAGGTTTTAGCAACACAGAAACTCTCTGCAGTGAATATAAATATTACTGTGAAGAGTGTCGCAGCAAGCAGGAAGCACACAAACGGTAAGTTAGTGCCTTTGAAACTTGTTAGAATGTCTTCAGTCATGGAGGTTGAAGATGGGCTTTTCCAACTGAACATGATCTGTGAAAGTTAACACAAAGTAAAACCTTTCAGTTTTATCCCTAACAAACTTGAGGCTTGTTAAGTAGTAGCTAAATAATATTTTACCCAATGTTTCTTTATTTAAAAAAAAAAAAAGCATGGGGACCAAGACATGAGAAAGGGTATCAATGTATGTGAAGTAATGTACCTTCTCTCTGGTGAATATAATGTAACTCTTCTATAAATTACAATAAAATATATATGGAAAGAAAAAAAAAGGCTGGGCGCCATGTCTTACACCTGTATTCCTAGCTACTCAGGAGGCTGTGGTCTGAGGATCACAGTTCAAAGCTAGTGTGGGCACTAAAGTTAGTGAGACTCTTATCTCCATTTAACCATCAGAAAACTGGAAGTAGTGCTGTGGCTCAAGGGGTAGGGTGGTAGCCTTGAGCTGAAGAGCTGAGGAACGATACCCAGGCCCAGAAATCAAGTCCTAGGACTGACAAAAGTAAAATAAAATAAATATACCCTAAGGTGATTTTCTTCAGGTCACATAATCATTAATAGATGAAATACTTAGCTTTAAAGCTTTCCTAGTGATATATCTTTCCTAGTGATTTGTAGAACTTTTTTTTTTTTTGCCAGTCCTGGAGCTTAAACTCAGGGCCTAAGCACTGTCCTTGGGCTTTCTCAAGGCTAGTGCTCTACCACTTGAGCCACCACTTCCAACTTTTCTGTGTATGGGTACTGAGGAATCAAACCCTGATCTTTGTGGATGCTAGGCAAGCACTCTACCACTAGGCGATGTTCTCAGCCCTAGACCTTTTTTGATAGGGAGAAAGGGTCCTTCACCCTGTAAGTCTCTTCTTACATAGAAATTATTGTATGTCCTTGTATATTATAAAGACTGGTTTTGTTGTCGAGAAATGAAACTATCACTACCTACCTTCCTACCTGCCACCATCATCATTGTGTTACTTTTTGTTTTGCACTAGTCTCCAGCTCAGAGAAAATTTGTGTGAACATTGTCAGGAATGCTCTCTGTTTTCCTTTCAAGCATTTTGAAAGTACATTCATAAAACGAGGGCCCATTTCTGGATGTTAGTAGATGTTTCTTTTCAGCAGGGAAGTTTTCCTGGTCCCATATTCATCCAGGTAAGGACAGTAATGATAACATGCTACTGTTCCCTCAGGACTCATTCTCCTGTTACAACGTACTCTCATTATTTCCTTTCTAAGAGAGGGCTCATTTCAGAAACATTACATTTAGTATTTATGTCTTGTAAATTGGGAAGAGTTCCTCAGTCCTTTTGTAACTTTACTAATCGTAAGTAGTGAGGAGCTTAGGTTAGTGATTCTGTCCCTTGAGTTTGAGTTTTCTCATGACTAGACTCGGAAAGTCATCTGGTGAAAGTGGTGCTGTTAAGTAACACGTAGCCATGGCGTGTCTCTGTGTTGGAGCCTGCCTGGTTCAGTGATTTCCTAGAAGGACCTGGTAGTCAGCCAGGCACACAGCTAAGATTTATTACAAGGAAAGGATACAGAGCACAGTCAGCAAGCCCAAATCCAGGCAAGCTTCCAAGAGTTACTCTTCTAGTGAAGTCACACTGATACTTAATTCCTCTCTTATAGTAACATCATGGGAAATGACAATACAAACTCAGGACCCAGTCACAGAGGTACCCTCTGCCTAGCCTGCACTAAATCCCAGGCTCCCAGAAAGAAACCAGGTGTTAAGTGTAAGTTGTTAAGTTTGTGCACAGGAGCTACCTTTGGTCCTGGGTGGGCGGGGGTTGTTTTGGGTTTTTTTTGCCAATCTTGGGGCTTGAACTCAGTACCTGGACACTGTTCCTGAGCTTCTTTTGCTCAAGGTTAGCACTCTGCCAATACTCTACCACTTGAGGCATAGTACCACTTCTGGCTTTTCTGTCTATGTGGTGCTGAAGAATCCAACCCAGGGCTTCATGCATGCTAGGCAAGTACTCTACCACTAAGCCATGTTCCCAGCCCTTCTTTCGATACAGCTCTTACTTTTTGCATAGGCCAGCCTGTATCATAGTCTTTCCTGTAGCTGGGGTAACAGAGACACACCACTGCACCCAAGATTTTTTATTGAGATAGAGACCTCTGTTTTGGGAAGTTGTTAGTCTCTCTCTCTCTCTCTCTCTCTCTCTCTCTCTCTCTCTCTCTCTCTCTCTCTCTCTCTCTCTCTCTCTCTCTCTCTCTCTCCTTCCCTCCCTCCCTTCCTCCCTTCCTTCCTTCCTTTCTTTCTTTCTGGCTTGGGCAGGCCTACTCTCTCTCTGATGCTGAACTGGTGTAGCAGGATAATTGGTACATTCCACTGTAGCCAGCTGTGGTTATGATGGCAGGTCTCACGAACTTCTTCCCTGAGCTGACCCTGAATCCACTGTCCTCCTGATCTCCAGCTCTCAAACAGCTGAAATTACAAGTGTGGGCCACTCTTCCTGGTTATTTTGACACAAGCTGGAGATGAAGCTCTCCCCTCTCGTCTTCTTGACTACATCCCACTTAGTCACCTTCATGGCCTCCACACACACCCTTAGCAAGACTCATTATACTTGTCCTACAGCTAATTTGTTAGACAGCTTGGTTCAAAAGATCATGGAGGCTGGGAATGTGGCTTCATGATAGAGTACAAGCCTAGCATACATGAAGCCCTGCTTTCCATTCCTCAGTACTACATAAACAGAAAAAGCCAGAAATGGCACTTTGGCACAAGTTGTAGAATGTTAGCCTCGAGCAAAAGAAGCTCAGGTACAGTGCCCAGGCCCTGAGTTCAGTCCTTAGCTCTACGAAAAATAAAAAGGAAAATTTGCTTTAAAGATGTTTTTTGAACTGTGTACTGGTAGCTCACACCTGTAAACCTAGTTACCCAGAAGGCTGAGATCTAGGATCAGGATTAAAAGTCATCCTAGGCAGAAAATCCAAGAGATATTTGTGTGTGTGTGTGTGTGTGTCTGTGTCTGTGTCTGTGTGTCTGTGTGTGTCTGTGTGTGTCTGTGTGTCTGTGTACTGTGGCATGAACTTAGTGTCTGGGTGCTACTCCTTAGCTTTTTCACATGACTCATAGCTCAACTTCCCCCAGGAGATTGTCCTCTACAGTAAATCAGGAAGAAAATGGACTGGATGGGGCTGGAAGTTTGGCATCATGGTAGAGTGCTTGCCTAGCATGCATAAAGACCCAGGTTTGATTTCTTGGTACCACATACATAGAAAAAGTTGGAACTGGTGCTGTGGCTCAAGTAGTAGAGCACTAGCCTTGAGAAAGCCCAAGGACAGTGCCCAGGCCCTGAGTTCAAGCCATAGAAATGGCCAAAAAAATAAAATAAAATAAAGCTCCAGTGGAGGTGGGGGTGAAGTATAATGCTTCTCGAGAAAGCACACTGAGCAGGCACTAGGTCCTAAGTTCAAGCCAAGATACCAGTCCCTCTCTCCTCCCCCAAAAATTATAAGCCAGTTTAAAGAAGATAATTTTTGGAGGGGGATTGTGGGGCTTGAACTCTGGGCCAGGGCACTGTCCCTAAGATGAATTTTAGGCTCAAGGCTACTGCCCTACATCTTGATTCACAGTGCTACTTCCTATTTTCTGGTGGTTAATTGGAGGTAAGAGTCTCATGGACTTTAGTGCCCTGGCCGGCTTTGAACTGCGATCCTCAGATCTCAGCCTCCTGAGTAGCTAGGATTACAGGTGTGAGCTACAGCACCCAGTTGTTTGGTTTGTTTTATAGTCCTAGGAATGGAACCCAGGAGGGCCTGATGAATGCATAATTAATCAGTTTATTTTAAAATAAATTTTTACAAAAAAATGACGATGATACAGCTTATCTTCACACTAAGTTTGAGTCGAAGGAAAATCCAGAAACCTATAAATTCTTTGTTGTATTGTGGAGTTCATGCTTGGAACAGGAAACATTTTTGCGTGTGTGTGCCTGTGCTGAGGCTGGACCACAGATCCACTTCTGGCTTTTTTTCCCCCCTGGTCAGTTGGAGGTAAGAATCTCACAGAAGCCTGGGCTAGTTGAGATGCAGTTCTCAGATCTCAACCTCTTAAGTAGAAGGACTACAAGTTTGAGCTGAAAGTAACTTCTCAGACCTGCTGCAAAATAATTAATTTCACATTCTTTGCGTGTATCTTCTTTTTTGCTTGAACTTAGGCCCTGAGCACTGTCCTTGGACTTTCTCAAGGCTAGAGCTCTAACACTTGAGCCACAGCACCATTTCTGGCTTTTTCTATGTATGTGGTACTGAGGAATCAAACCTGGTTCTTCATGCATGTTAGATAAGCACTCTACTATTAGGCCAAACTCCCAGCCCTCCATGTATCTTTATAAAGTCATCTAAACAGTTTTTTTCTCTCTATGCCAGAGGATTTTGGTTTGAACTAGTCTCTCATCATCTTTAAAATATACATTAAAAAAAATAAGTTTGACAGTCTCATGTTTATCCCTGTGGGCATTTACTTTCTCTAGTAGCTGTTTTCCTTTGAGGAGATCCCAGCCAGGTAATCTTCCTTTATCTTCATGTGTTTTCTGATCAGACCTGCTTTTTGCATTATCATTTAGACAGTGTCAGGACAATCATTTTATGATCAGTATTGTTCACACTCCTCTGTTGGAAGTTTTCAAAGGATATTTTGTTGACCTTTAGAGAGTGTGTTGTAGGGCTAGAGTGCTCTCCTAGCATGCACGAATCCCTGGGTTCCATTCTTCAGTACCATATACCCAGAAAAAGCCAGAAATGGTGCTGTGGTTCAAGTGGCAGAATGCTAGCCTTGAGCAAAAAGTGTCCACAATCAGTGCCCAGTCCCTGAGTTCAAGTCCCAGGATGAGAGAGAGGGGGGGAGGGGGGAGGGAGAGAGAGAGAGAGTTGTAGCAACTCTGTGTCAGTTTAGTCACTGGTATGGTGAATTATTATATGGTTATATCTAGCCTTCCTTTAACTTAGAAATGTACTAACTAGAAACTTTCATCAATGTCTGAAGTTCATTTTATAAACATTTTCTGTTGATTGACTAGTAAGGAGTCTTCATATATAAAGTAATTCTTAGAAGTTGGATTCTCTCTTGCTATATTTGAAATGTTATGCTTAATTTTGAATAGAATTACTAAAATAGACCTTAAGGACTGTCAATTTATATTGCTAGTTTGCTTCAAGGATTGAAATTTGCTTTTTTTTTTTGTCGGTTGTGGGACTTGAACTCTGGGCCTGAGCGCTGTCCCTGAGTGCTTCAGCTCAAGGCTACCACCCTACCTGTTGGCCTGGGCATTGTCCCTGAGCTCTTCAGTTGAAGCCTTCTGCCCTACCCTTTGAGCCACAGTGCCACTTCTGGTTTTCTGTGATTAATTGGAGATAAGAATCTCAAGGGCTTTGTAGTACCCAGTCTGGCTTTGAACCATGATCCTCAGATCTTAGCCTCCTGAGTAGCTAGGATTACAGGTGTGAGCCACCACGCCCAGCAGTTTACTTCTATTTTGACCACTCTTTTTCAAAGTCCATATTATTTATAGTTGCATGATAAACATTTTAGGAATTTAAGCAACTCACTAAAATGTTTAAGAATGGGGATGTAATATACTATTGGAGACTTCCCCACTCCTCTCTCATTCCCCGCCCCTCTTGGAAAGTTGCATTCAATTCAGTTTTGCAGCATTTGGCAAGTATGCACCAGGCAGAATGCCTGTAGAGGAATAGAAACAGAGAAGAGAGTTTGTACTTGTCCAGAGTTCAAATTATAAATGAAGAAAAGAAATCATTTGATATTTTGTTCTTTGTGTGTGTGTGCTGTGGAACCGCTTGACATTATGAAGTGAACCTGTTAAATGTTGATAAATGATTATAGAGAATTATCATTTGAGCTGAATCTCACAGGTTCTGCCAAGGGCCATTTGGATATTCTCACATCATTACAGGCAATACAGAATTACAGATACAGGCAGACAGGAGTCTGACAAGAAGCACATAGATCCGCCTTGTCTTGTACCATGTGATTCCCTGGCCCTTATGGTGGAGCATTCTCCATCCTGTGAGAACAGATGGTCAGAGTGGAAGTAAGAATCTAAGAAAGATTACTAGAATATAAATGGCTGCCCGTGTTTCACAGGTAAAAACCAAACACTTGAGTTACCACACTATTTTGTTCCTTTTTGAACTGCCATTCATATTTGTTATTCCTGGCAAACAGCCTGCACTGATTGATCTTTGTTTGATACTTAGCTTGTTTCAGTCTCCCATTGTTAATCTTTCTTGGTATTATAATATGTTGATAAGGCATATGTGTTCTAGTCTCTACTTTTTAACTTCCAGAGGAATTGACTTCTTTAAGGAACCCATTTTTCCTTCACTACTTTGTTGGTATCACATTTCTTCTTATAAGAAGGAATCTGTGTTTGTAAAACACAGACTTTTCCTGCCAGTCCTGGGGTTTGAACTCAGGGACTGGGCACTGTCCTTGGGCTTTCTCAAAGCTAGTGCTCTGCCACTTGAGCACCACTTCTGGCTTTTCCTGTGTATGTGGTACAGAGGAGTAGAACCCAGGACTTTGTGCAAGCATTCTACCACGCTACTGGCCCAAAACACAGATTTCTTGATAAAGGCCTGGTGCCATCCATTTGTCTTGGAGCCTATTGAGTCCTATGTCAGATTATGTGACTTGAGGTAAGTAGATTTAATGTTTAGAATTTTTTGTGCTTATAAAAATAATAGATTGATGTGAATGAAAAATATGCAAAACTGGGCAGTGCTGGGCTATCACAAAAACGGATCATTAAGTAGTTGTTTATTGGCTGAGTTTAATCATTCTTTGAGGACACAGTGGATAAAATTTTGTTTTCATCTTTATTTTTAATAGGATGAAAGTTAAGAAACTGCCCATGATTCTAGCTCTCCACCTGAAGAGATTTAAATATATGGATCAACTTCATCGATATACAAAACTTTCATACCGGGTAGTTTTCCCTTTAGAACTCCGACTATTTAACACTTCAGGAGATGCAACCAATCCTGACAGAATGTATGACCTTGTCGCTGTTGTGGTTCACTGTGGAAGGTAATTGTGGCACTGGGACACTGTAGTGAATGGAACAGTGTGTTCATGAGTGGTTCCAGTGGAGAGCTTCTGGGGTGTTGGTTTAAATGTCATTGATGTTGCATGGTGTTTGAAATTTAATTGGTGTTGCATGGTTGTTGAAACTGGCAACCATGTAACCATAACCAGGCTGGATCTCACTTTCTCTGGAACTCACTTTCTAGCTTAGAATCGTCCTACTGTGGCCTCTCAAGTAGTAAGCCTGTTTAATCACATCACACCAGGGATACATTTTTTGTTTTCTTTAATGCCCATCCTGGAGCTTGAAGTCAAGGCCTGGGTAGTCTATCCTTTTTGTGCCACACTACCTACCACTCTAGCACTTAAGGCTTCACTTCTAGCTTGCTTTTGGGGCCAGTTAATTGGAAATAAGGGGTCATTAGATACTTTCTTGCCTGAGCTAACTTTGAACTGCTATCCTCATGTATCACTTCCTGAATAGTCAGGATTAGGTATGAGCCACTGGTACCTGGCCAGGTGTGTGTGTGTGTGTGTGTGTGTGTGTGTGTGTGTGTGTGTGTGTGTGTGTGTGTGTGTGTGTGTGTGTGTGTGTGTGTGTGTGTGTGTTTAAATTTGTAAAATAAAAATTTCAGACTAAAGCCATTATGTAATAAAAACTTGTATTGGGTGCATACAGTCTTTACTGACTGCCTAGAATTTTGTTTTAAAGCACTAAAACACTGTGTTCATTTCTTTCCCCTTAACTTTGGGAAACTTAATTACCTGATATTAAAATTAAATGCCATTTCAAATTAAAGTTGCTTTAATTTTGGGGGGGAAATGTCAGGTAGGGCATTTTTTATGTCTCAGTAGAAGATGAAATGTAAAGTATGAAAATGATGTAATTAAACATGCAGGATTAATGTGTTTTATTTTTTCTTTTGTTTCAGTGGTCCCAATCGTGGCCATTATATTGCAATAGTTAAGAGTCATGATTTTTGGTTGTTGTTTGATGATGACATTGTAGAAGTAAGTAGCTTTTTAATTTCTCTAAAGCTCTGTGTATATTTGCCCTTTTCCCCCCATTGATATATGACTTCTTCCACACCCCCCCCACCCCCCTTCGGTCATAGGACTTAAACTCGGCCTGGGCGTTGTCCCTGAGCTCTTCAGCTCAAGGCTACTACTACCCTACTCCTTGAGCCTCAGCTCCACTTACAGTTTTCTGGTGATAAATTTAAGATAAGAGTCTCACCACTTTTTAGTGCCCAGGCTGGCTTTGAACCATGATCCTCAGATCTCAGCCTCCTAAGTAGCTAGAGTTACAGGCATGAGTCATTGTGCCCAGCTTATGACTTCATTTTTTTTTAAGAATGTTTTCCTTTTTTTCCCCCTCATTCATATATGGCTGATGATAAGTATTTGATATATTCGGGGTCATTAGATTGTAATCTGATTCCTGCTTTATATGCAAAAACCCAAAGGAAATAAGAGAATGCTTTCAAGAAAACAATTGATGGTTTTGTTTTGTCAGTCCTGAGTACTGAACTTAGGGCCTGAGCACTGTCCTTGGGATTTCCTTAAGGCTAGAGCTCTACCACTTGAACCACAGCACCACTTCTGGCTTTTCTATGTATGTGGTACCACTAGGCCAAACTCCCGGCCCCACACAGCTGTTTTGTTTTAAAGGCTTTCTTTTTTTTGAAAAAAAGCATTATTGAGCTGTCTAATATACCTCTGGCAAAGAAGTTTTATTCAGAACTTGAGATTTTAATCACATGAGTGTATGTGTATATACACGTACAGGTACACATACACAAGTCACACACACACACACACACACACACACACACACACACACACACACATTTGTAACCAGCCAGATCAAGATGCAGTGAATCTTCAGTGTCTGAGTGGCCTCCCTTACTCCTTTTACTTGGTCAGCACTCACATCTATCTTCCATATCTTGGAATCTACTATTTTGACATTTTTTTTATCATTGTGAGAAATTTTGTCTGTGTTTGAATATAAATAGACTCACACAGTGCCTTTTATATGTATTATTGCTAGTAGTAGTAGAAGTTTGGGCTTTTGTCAATATCAAGAAAAAAATGCCCATATGTGCAAGTCTTTTTTTTTTTTTTTTGGCCAGTTCTGGAGCTTGAACTCAGGGCCTGGGCATTGTCCTTGGGCTTTCTCAAAGTTAGCTCTCCTCCACTTGAGCTGCACCACTTCCAGCTTTTTCTGTGTATGTGGCACTGAGGAATCGAACCCAGTACTTTGTGCATGCTAGACACACGCTCTACCACTAGGCCAAACTCCTGGCCTCCTGGGCAAGTCTTCTGTTGGATATATGCATTCACTTTTCTTAACTCTACATTAGGTTGGACCACTGGTAGTTGTCATTCTTGCAGGTCCAAGTGATTGACAATTGGTGTGTATCAGAGGTTCAAACTACACCTCTAGGTAAAATTTCTAGATCAGTGGTGGGGGGCAGTTATTTGGCTTTGGAAGTATTCAACATTTTTCCAAAGGAACTGTACCACTCACATTCCCATTGGCCATGTAGGAAATTGTTTGCCAGTACCTGATATTGTCACTTCTTTTTAATGTGAGCCGTTTTGGTGTACTAATATTTGCATTTTATCTCACAGAAAATAGATGCACAAGCTATTGAAGAATTCTACGGGTTGACATCAGATATCTCAAAGAACTCTGAGTCTGGTTACATCCTTTTCTATCAGTCTCGGGACTGAGGGAGAACTGTGATGAAGAGATACTTCCTGCCTCATTTCTTCTCTGGTTATTATGGAAAGGATCAAGCACTCAAGCACTGATTTCTCATGAAAAGAGACATGCAGGAAGCTCAGGGGGCAGTAGCACACTTTGCACACAATAAAGCAAAGACTGGATTAAGGAGCCCTTCCTATCATGGTAGTTGATTTATTTGCTCAGGTATCATGCTGTCTGTGCAGTTCCATAGAAGAAAGTAAATCAGATACCAGCTCCTCTTGTTATTGGCACGCATTTTCTTTTATTAATTGCACCAATAATGATTTGAATTCCTTGGGAGGGCAGGAAAACAAATTGGAATCTGTGCTAGTTGATTGATAATGGAAGGACATGATGCGAACACACTGCATAAATGGTGCCTGTGTTCAGTATATGTAAAGGCATATTCAGTGGTCTTTTCAAACATAAACCAGAAGTACTTTTGGGCCCAACACTTGCAGTTGCCTTCCTGATGTTTTAAAACACACACACACACACACACACACACACACACACACACACACACTAACAAATACTAGAATCCAGTGTCAGGAAGACAAATATGTTTTGCTTCTCTGAAGAAGCTTATAATAATATACAGTATATGTATATGTAGGGAACAATTGGTCAAAAGTGGCTTTTTGTTTCCCCAAGGGGAAAGACTGGCTTTGTAATTATAATTTTTTCCTTATTTATTTTACTTAAAACTGATAGAGTCTAAGTATTGTATGAAGTGCCCATGATTTTGTCCGTAAATTTTAGGATATTTTTAGTAGTTTTGTCATCTTAAGTAGTCCTTTTGTTGTGTTTCTCTTTTTAAGGTGGATTTTTAATTCTATCTGAAATCACTAAGGTAACCATGAGAAAAATTGCAATGAAAAGAAGTAAATACTGTTTTTTTTCAGGAGGAACTGATATCTCTGGCTAAGTAGGTGTTCTTTTATCATAGCTTGAAAATCAGATACTTTATTCAGCTTTAATTTCACTAAAATGAAAAAAAAATTCAAAAATTCCCTGTAATTGTTGGAATGCTAAAAAGAAAATCTGGTGCAGTGGTGGCACACCATCTTTAGAATCCATAATTACTCTAATGTTCAAGGTGAACCATGCTTGGCAAATTAATGTCATTACAGTTACATTATTTTCAGATGTCTTTTTATTTTACCTTGGAAAGAAGTCATGTATGTATCATAAAACCTTCCAGGTAGTAGCCAAAAACCTTTTGAAGATAACATTTTGAATTGAAGTAGACCAGACATCTAAAACACAAGTAATTCTTCCCCCTCTGAGTTTACAGATGCAGTCGGAAGGGTGTTGAGAGATTACAATTCATATTTAGGACTTCATTCCACTGAGGGTTTGAGAGATGTATGTAAAGCATTACAGTTACTGTGCACCAGTAAAGTGGTCTGACAGTGGCCAAGTGTAACTCATAAAAGGTAACTGAAAAATCATATTTTAAAAAGTAGCAATCAGGTCTCTATCAGAATTTTGCAGTTATTTTTTGTTAGTTATCTAAAGGTATTTTGTTAAAACTGTGGACTATGGAAAACAACACAAAGAATGTTTTTTTGTGTGTGTGCTGCTGCTATTAGTAACATTCATTATCTGTATCTTTTAGCTCAGGAAATGACTTCACCTATTTGTTCCATAACCAGATCTTTAACAGGGTCACTAGCTCATTGGGCTGCTTAGCCAGCTGTACTAGGAGAAAAATATGATATCTCAACCAATTTATTCTTACAAGAGAGTGTTAAGCCTTGCCCTGGCTGGAATTGTTTTGTACAAATCCTGCACGGTGTGCCTGATCTCCCAGCAGCATTGAATCCTAACAGGAGAATCCCAACCAAGAAAGTGAGGAGTCAGGGCGGTCACCTTGCTTGGCCTGCACCAGATGTCTTGCAATGTCCAGCTGTGTCCTTGCAGCTGTGGGCAGAGCAAGAAAAGGTTAAGTGAGACACAGGCGATGACGTGTGTAAGAAACCTAAATGAAGTCATTGGCATAAAGGTACAGAATAGAAATAGTGTGTTGTGTTTATTTGTACATTTTTGCATTTTAGAAAACCATGCAGAAAAGACCAAGTTCAGTGTCATATTTGGGCAGCAGGTTCTACCTAGCATTGGCATGGAGTTGTGTGGTGGTTGCACTGCGCTCACCCATTCTGTTTCACAGTAAGACTCATCAGGGGAGGGACAGTGGGGCTATGGTTCTAAATTGACTTTTTACTCTTAGTGATGATGGATCTAAGGAAAACATTTCGAATTTTATCAGAAACTCAGTATAGTTTTAAAACATACAGGGTGGGGGTGGGTGGGGGGTATAGTAAGGAAGAACAGTGGCCCGGGCAGAGAGCATTCCTCAGGGCGCCTGTTTGGGGCTATGATGGAGTGAGCGGCAGGTTCGGGTTGTAAATGAGGCTGATTGCTGTATAACTGTGTACATGTTTGTTGGGATAAGTGGTCCCATATTTTGTATATTGGAATAAGAGTTTCTATGAATTATCGTTAACTAAAAGTAAATATTCTAAGAATAATTATGTCCTGCTTCTAAGTCACATGACTTCTGTCTTGGAAATTTTACGTAAGACAGGGGTCAGGAGGCTTTAGAAAGGGAAGAAAGGAAATGTTCTCTATGGGTCTTCTGGCCTCAACCATCAATATAGGTTGTTTTTTTTTTCTTTCTTTCTTTCCTTGGTGGCAGTAGAAAGACTTCATTTTCATAACATACTACTCTTGATACTTTCTTTAAAGATACTTTTCATTGAAGATTCTGTCATGAGGTATTTGGCTGGGAGCTGGGAGGCTAAGGCGCTGAGTCCTGGCTCTTCAGTGAACTTAACTGTGTGACCTTGGGCAAGTCACTTAACCTCTCTGTGCTTCAGTCTCCCTGTCTTGTAAAATGGGAGTAATACCTACCTCACAGGGTTGTTGTGGGGATTAATTAGAGATAATGTCTGTAAAGCATTTAAGAATCTTGAAGAAGGCGCTATATAAATACAAAATAATATCTATTAAAGTTGGTTTATTTGTGCTTGTGTGTTTTAAGTGTCTTTTCCTCTTTTTGCTTAAAACATATTTGCACATGGGAAAGTATAGATTTTAACTATTGTGCTGCTACTTTTTTATGTACATTTGTGGAGGGTGGGGAGCATGCATGCACATGCCTGTGCCTGTCCTGGGGCTTGAACTCAAGACCTGGGTACTGCCCTTGAACTTTGCCTGTCTTTTAGCTAGTGTGCCAGAACTCTACTTCTGGTCTTTTGGTAGTTAATTGGTGATAAGAGTCTAATTCACTTTTGTGCCTGGCTGGCTTTGGACCAGGATCCTCAGATCTCAGCCTCCTGAATAGCTAGGATTACAAGTGTGAGACACTACTTCCTGACTAAATTATTCTTTTGATATCCAAAGAGATTTTACTATAGAACAGCATCATATGTGTGTACAACAATGTTCTTTATGTGCCTGCATTTAATTATCACGTAAGAGAAGAAATCCTGGGGCTATGTTTTCATGGCTTTCAGTTGGCTTCATTCATTTTCAGCTTGGCTTCATTCCTTATAGACTTATGGAGAGGCAACACAGCAGGCCTAGAGCGCTGGGCATCAGAGCTTTTAGGGGAGGAGGCCTGAGAGCAGAGGAGCAGCTCACCATGGGACAGCCAGGAAGTATAAACGGTCCCAGTATAGTTTTCTGTAGTTTCTGCCTACTCGGCAGCACCACTTGCAGCACCACTGGCTAACACCCAAGCCTTCAACAACAGGGGACATTGAGGGGCTGGGCTACTTCACATCCAAATTTGAATTTATGTAGGGGCATACCTTTCAAACACTCCCCAGCTTTGGTGTTTGCATTTACAACCATAGGCTGTTGGACAGCAAATATAGGCTACTTTTTTTTTTAAACGTACTATGTATCCTTAACATTGTATTAATTGCTCTAGTAAAATCTGCCCTTGATTACCTGGAGCCAGTTTTAATTTTTGAGTAACTCGAATTGTTACTCCTGCTGCCATTACCTATAGACCACCCTTCTCCAGCAAGCATCCTGTTCAATACCGACCTTTGTATTCAAAGACTAGTCTCTCGAGCCTGCTCTGAACGCACTTTTGTTTATTCACATCCTTGAAGAGTGTTCTCAGGATAAACCCAGCAACAAGTGAGCCAGTCTACCAACGGAGACTCAGGATGGCATTTGCTAAGTCTGTATCTCACTCCATATTGAATTTTTAGTAAATGAAATCATGTATATTATAGAGTATCATAAACTGTTGAAAAGCCAAGACTATCCCCCAAGTTCATTACCAGAGTTCAGGCCTCTTTTTAATCCCTGTTTCCTGTGAGAAGTTTTATCTCGGATTGTCTTTAGAGCTGCTAAAGTAAGAGCCCATCTTTTCTGAGAGACAGCTGTGTCTCCTACTTCTTCTGATGCTGGGCTCAACAGCAGCACCTCTGAAGTAGTAGTGTCCTCATTTTACCAGAGAAGTTTCTGTAGCTCTTCATGAGTCAAAGCAGTTTTCCCAGAGTCCCTCACATGGCAAGAATCAGATACAGTTTCAATGCCAACATCTTGGACCTATATTTTTGTTATTGTGGTAAATAGGTACTATTTTGGAGTGTCCAATGAAATGACACTAAGGACAATCACCATGTGTGTAGCTTTCAGCCATGAGCCATTCATTCCCTTGTCATTGCCACCACCACCCTAGTCTTGGGATAGCTTGCATTCGACCTTGTGTTACCTCTCTGTGAATTTGGTTTTGTGCCTCAGGTGGAACTTTGCATAAACTTTTCAAGATTGGCACATGTGCAGAATTTATACATGTGCGTGTGCATGCATACGTGCATGCACACCAGTACCAGGGTTTGAGTTAAGGGCTTTGTGCTTTCTTGGTCAGTCAGTGCTCTACTACTTGAACCATACCTCCAGTCTGGCATTTTGCTGGTTAATTGGAGTAGTCTTCTTAGGCTTTTCAGGCTTTGAGCCTTGATCTAGGTTTCAGCCTCCTGATTAGCTAGGGTTATAAGCATGAGCTCTTGACACCCAGATTTCTTTTTTTCCTCTATTTGCTCAGGGCTGCTATCAGACACATACTGACCTCCAATTCATAATTTTCCTGCTTCTTGCCTCCACTTTCCTAGTAAGATTTTTTTTGTACTAGGATAGGGCTTGAACTAGGGGCCTGGGCACTGTCTCTGAGCTTTTTTACTCAAGACTAAAACTTCTGGCTTTCTGGTGGTTAATTGGAGACAAGAGTCTCATAGGCTTTAATGCCCCAGCTGGCTCTGAACCTCGATCCTCAGATCTCAACCTCCTGAGTAGTTAGGATTCTAGAAGTGAACTATGGTACACAACTTAATTTCCTTTTCTGTTAGGGTTGTTTTGTTGTTGTTGTTGTTGTTTTGCCAGTCCTAGGGCTTGAACTCAGTGCCTGGACACTGCCCTTATACTTTTTCAAGGCTAGACTCTACTACTTGAGCCACGGAACCACTTCCAGCCTTTTCTATATATGTGGTATGGAGGAATTGAACTGGATCTTCGTGCATGCTAGGCAAGCACTGTACCACTAGGCCAGACTCCCAGCCTTATGTTAGGTTTCTTACTGGGGTTCCACCCATGTGTGCTGTGGGTTCTGGTCACTTGGAAGTGAGCCATCCCTTTCAATACTCTCAGGAAGCCTCCCCACTTCCAGAATACTGTGCATTGTCTTTTGATACTCTAGTGAGATTGTCAAGGAAAATACATTAGATATCCTCATGAGCATTCATTTTAGTGTGTACACGACGGGTGCTTTATTTAAAGGTGGTTCAATGTCTAAGCATGGTGTTTCGTAGGTATCTAGATGACATCCTGACATTAGGAAATATGAGTGGGTTGACATCAGTTTTCCATAGAACAAGGCTGCCTGATGAACTAAAATTGAATTCTGTTTGATAGTAAGCTGATTATGATCATAGGCTTTCTGGACCAGGACACAGCAGGAACTGCTTGTCTGCTCCTGGATTCCAGGGCCCCAGGTAAGGAACTAGAAGGCCAGGGCCTTCAGGGTGGGGCAACTCACGGTTTTCAAGCAGCTGGACTGTTTGCAGACAGCTATACCTGAGGTGTTGATGGACCTTTTTATGAGAACTCCGTGGAGTCCATCTTGGGGGAGGAGGTACAAGTGGACAGGGATTTCGAGAGGAAGTGGCCCCAGGAAGCAAAGTGAATGGTATTTTTTTGTTGTTGTTGTTTTAGGTTTTTTTGCCAGTCCTGGGCCATGAACTCAGGGCCTGAGCACTGTCCTTGGACTTTCTCAAGGCTAGAGCTCTACCACTTGAGCCTCAGCACCACTTCCGGCTTTTTTCTATATATGTGGTACCAAGGAATTGAACCCGGGTCCTTGTGCATGCCAGGCAAGCACTTTAACCACTAGGCCAAACTCCAGGCCCCATGTGAATGGTATTTTTATGAACTTCCTTACAAAGTGAGATAGCCTCCCTGTCTGCCTGGGAGGGGTGTCAAGGGGAATACAAGAAGAGCAGGGGCCGTGGGGGAAATAAAGCTCTGGCTATCTTTCCAAGCCTTTTGGACCAGTGAGTTGGTGGCTCATGTCTCTAATCCTAGCTGCTTAGGAGGCAAGAGGTTTGAGGATCACAGCTCAAAGCCAGCCTGTGCAGGAAAGTTCATAAAGCTCAGATTATGTCATTTAAATACCAGAGAGCTGGAAGGGGAGGTGTGGCTCCAAGAGAATGCCAGCCTTGAGCAATAAAACTAAGATAATGCCCAGGTTCTGAGTTCAAGCCCACTACCACAACACACACACACACACACACACTGCTTGTGATGCTTGGTATGACATTCTCATGACATTGTGGAAGTTTGTCACGTAGAGGGAATACAGGGATATTCACTTAGCAAAAGTGTTTTGGTTTTGCCCTCTCCCCACAATTCAGAGCCAGGACAAGATGGAAGAAAGAGTAAAGATGGGCAGAGATTCTGGGCCCTAGAAGTGTCGCAGTTACCACATTGGGAGGAGATTCAGGTGTTTTCCAGGATCTCGTGGAAGAGAGATTCACAGCCATATGTCAGTATTCCCTTATGGAGGTGTCTCAATCTGGTGTTACTACAGACAAAACAGGAGCAGGGAGCAACATAGCACACACTGCAGCCCTTTTATATGGAATAACGACCAGTGGGGTTCCTTTCCCTATTGTCAGCCA